>NC_134862.1:47790892-48092142 GCF_049852395.1 Peromyscus maniculatus bairdii | reverse complement strand
CACATAGTCTTTCTAAAAAGTCTATTCTCCTTATGGTATTTCTCACATTTTCTCTTCAGTCATTTGTACATATGCATGTTATGTATTATATATATGTTCGTCCATAATATGCATCACACATACATGTGCGCATGTGTGTTTATCTCATTACTAAACTTTAAGATCCCAGACGCAGGAATTACCCATGCATTTTACAAGTGCCTCCTCCAGGAGCCTCTAGCTCAGTGCCTACACTTCCTGTTAGTTGGGGGAGGCAGGGCCCACTGTATAACTGAGAGTTCATGGACAAATGTGCTCTGCAAACACAGTTTCCAGGAGCTCATTTAGCTGAAAGAGCATTTCAAGCTTTGGGGACTAACGAGAAGCAGGTCATTCAGTCAAACAACTTTCAAGTTCCCCCCGAGCAGTGGGCAGAAGCAAACAGTGAGTAGTATACATCACTCTTCCATCTGAAGACCCTCCAGGGTTCGTGTAAGAAAAGTCACCTGGGCTACAACTTACTCAGGTGAGTAAGGTGGGATGAAAGTCGGTAACAGATCTGAGGGTGTTCAGTAACTGACCCCTCACGTTCGGCAAGCCTGATGAGTCTCTTGGGGCTGTTTCTGAGTTGAACTTACAAAATCTAATCGACCCAAGTGGTGTCTATGCATCTCAAATTTTATTATTACATATTGCTCATATTGTCTTGGATTGCTGCTCATAGTATATTTGATGTTTTGAGCCTACTCATTGTTTCAATCTCTCTACTGGTGCCTGAATCAAACACTGAGCAGAACTACTCAATGGAAAATCTATTTTCAGATTTGCTAGGATGCAGCGGCACAGAGGGTGCATGTGAGCTTAATAGGCAGGTTTAGTGATAAGTTCAGCAGTAGTGAGTTTAAGAAGATAGAATCAGCAGGTTCGTAGATGCTGACGTCATGCAACCACTGGTTAAAATTATTGCATAAGGTAAAAATATGGCATATTGATATATTATATATAAATATGAATCACATATATTCATATGCATTCGTGTACATATATACATATATGTACACATGTACGTATACATATGAATACAACCTGCTTAGTCCGTATAATGTTACTCCTATGCATATTTCAAGATGGCCATTTGGTATTGGATAATCAATTGGTTTATTGCTTTTCCTCTTTCTCTTCCCTAAAACTATTTCTTCTACTCTCAGCATTCCCTGGTCCCCTGAAGTTCTTGTGTAGGGTTGAGCCAAGTAAGCCCCTCCCCCATATTATCATGTCTATGGTTTTGTCCTTATTCATGTCATACTTGGGAGAGACAAGAAAGTGGGTGCATGGGAGCAGTTAGAGGGATAAAAGGGAATGAAAAGAATGATGTAATTATATTATAATCTCAAAAAAGTCTGGCCCATTTTTGACCACATATAATAATGTAGATTCTTTAGATTTCATCAGCTTCCTGTAATCATAACTATCATATTTCCCTAAATACTGGGACATTATCAGAAGAAAAGCATGACCTAGCATCTTCTATGGGGCAAAAAAAGAAATGTCATACATTTTGTGGATTCGAATCAAACTGAAACATTCACTGTTTCTGTAAAATACATGTCACTTTAACTGGTTTTGAAAAGTCATCATAAATGGTCAAAATTCGTGTTGTGTTTATTTTTAGAACTGTGTTTATCTATTTTTGTGAGTGTACATGGTGAGTGGATGGATGCGATTATATATTTTATGAAAATATCTCTTCTAAGAGACTGGAACTTTTGCTGGGCCTCACAGCTGAGTTAATAATATACTTTGAGGTCATTTGAGACTACAATTGCTATCCTACTGTGTACTAGGCCTACTTGCTTAATTTGCCTTGAAGAGAACAATTTAATACTCAACTTTATTTGCTTTGGATTTCCAATGTAATCAACTTTTACAACCTACACTAATGTATAGCTGTAATCTTAAGTGATGTACTCTTCCATGCCCCTGACCCAGAGAACAGTGTGTGTGTGTGTGTGTGTTTGTGTGTGTGTGTGTGTGTGTGTGTGTGTGTGATGATAATCATTTGCTGAAAACAGCAAATAGGTCAAAAGTGACCGTATATAACAAATACCTCCCATAAATGCTGGAAACAGGATATAGATATTATTTGATAAATGGTATGTTTTATAGTACTGTTTGCTATCTGAGTCAGTGGGACTCAGTGATTTGATCTCTTGTAAAACTTTGTTAAAGATTTCTGTAAATGATCTCTCATTTCTTTCCCATGTTATGCTTTCTGTTCTGTTCAATAAATTGAAACCAAAGCCCCTCATTAGGGACATGGACACAGGGTCAGACAGTTACACATTAGGCTGGCATAGCTAAACACATATCAGACAGACTAGGGACAAGCCAGAATGTATAAGCTACCTGAGATAAATGTATGATTTTCCTTCACGAAGACCAGTGTCTTCTGGTGAGGTGATGGTGAATGCAGAATGTTTGCAGAACTGTGAGAATGTCACAGCAATCACACCAGCACATCAGCTTGGGAAAGGAGCCTTATTGCCAGGGCAGTGACTTAGAAGAAAGTGAACTTCTGGGACTGTTAAAGGGTGTGTGTGACAGGATGTGGCCAGCCAGGCTTTTGTGCAGTTTGTCAACTCTGTGAGTCAAGTCTGAGTCACCTCATGACAAGTCTGTGTGGAATCTACTGAGCAGCCTCAGGATGGCAGGAACCCAAAAGCGTGCTCATGGTAGGAGTTGGTTCTAGCTCTCAGGAGGAAGCTGGGGATCAGGGGCCAGGAGCTTCCCTGGGCCCCTGTCCTTCATCTGTATAGTAAATGTATCAACCTACATCTACAGGAGGCCTGATGCATTTGACCTTATGTAACTGTAGGGAATCAATGAGAAAAATCTAATATCTAGGAGAAAAACAAAAATGCAACATGCCATGCTAGGATTCCAGCTAGCTAACTGTGAGGTGTCCACTGTTTCCAAAAAAAAAAAAAAAGGTATACCTGTAATTTTTAACCAATTTCTTCTTTCTCCCAGTAGGGGAGACACAATCGTGAAGGAGGAAAATGTAGAGCAATTAGAGATGCTCTCTGGCACAGTGTCAGAACCATTCCAGACTCCTCTTCACTAATTAAATATGAAAAGTTGTAAAGTGGCTCATTCTTGCGAATTTTCTTCTACTTCAGTGTCCACACACAGTGAAAAAAATACAGATGGAAGGCTTGAAATTGACTGATCTGTAAATATTCAGAATTAGAAATGGATGAAGACAGTTTTAAATACCCAATAATTCAATATGTTTGTTTTAAAAATAGGTAGAAATGGCCATGTAGTTGAAGATGCCAAATGCACTCAGTATTGGGAGGCATTGATTATTCTAATAGGTTTGTTCTACATTGTGTAGTGTTTTCTGATTAGTTAAGCAAGTCTAATGATTTCATTTCACTATCAGGAAGGAAAAATGTAATATACATGTTATATACTTATATATCCACAGTATATAACAAACACAGAAGTAGTAAATATGAGAGATGACAGATGGGAACAGCTGTTCCCTGCACTGGTGAAATACGGTGCCCTGAAAAAGGATTTAGATTTGAGCTCTATACTACTATGTCAGAATGGTCCTTACTGCTGCAGTAGAATTCTATAGAATATGAAGGAACTTCTGAAAAAAAAATCAAGTTTGAGATTCATGGAGCATAATTATTCTTTTAATTTCCCATTTGCAGTTAAATCAACAGCAAATCATAATCTAAATTTATTGAGACTAGATTTATGGATTTTGAGAGAAGAATCTACTTTTATGGAGTAAAATTAAATATTGTGAAAATCTTGAAAACTGAGGGAGGGGTCTGATAACGGTGTCCATTGCTACTCGTTGCAGGAGAAAGACTTTCAGAATGAACATCTGTTTCTTTATTCAACTTATACTTAACAACAACAACAACAACTTGTTTTCAGAATGCAAGCTGAGAAGCATGTGATTGTGAATTAATGTAACTGATTTTTATCATTCACTCTTACCTGGGAATCTTCCCAAAGTGGAGACCCTCCCGAAGTGAGGACGGAGAAACCCACTCTGGTGTGGTTTGCATTCTCCCACCTTCATAGCAGCGGAAGTATGACTGGGAAGCTCTTGGGATCAGACACTCCCTCAAGACTGTAAGAGCTTCCAGGATTGATGCTGGCCAGAAATAACACCACAGAATGTTTTTACAATTTTACATTTGGGTAAAAACAGGAAAGGGAGAGGCACATTAAAATTCAATTTTTTAAATACGATGAATAAAAGCAGAAAGAAAACATAGCCTTTTCTTTTCAATTTGGGAAAAATGAAAACTGATTTTGATTATCCAGATTGTTCACTTACATGCCTTTGAGTAGGAAAATCATCACATGCTTTTAAAACATTCTAAAATTTCTGTTTACTTTTTCTCAGTGTGGGCTACTCAGCTGAGGTGACAGTTAATCATTCACCTCCCTGACCTGCTTGCAAATTTACTCCATTGGAAAGACACACACTGCCTGCTGCCCTACGTCCTAGGATCAGGTCAGATGCTTGCACACCCTGGGGCTTTTGCATGTTTCTCAGGACATAATAAAATAATGGTTATTATTTGTATCTTTCCCTTACATTTTTTTTATCCCCACTAAGCAGCATTTACTAAACATGTATCACTTAGTAACTGCAAATACTATCCCATAGTGCTAATTCTAATACTTGGTGGGGGCAGAAAAAGCTATTGTTATTGCGTACAATGCTATTTTTCAAACTCTGAAAGGGATAACATGGCAATATCAGAAGAGCCCCGGATCTTTTGTCTTTTCGTGCTCTCTTTGGGTTGTCCATTTTCAGAGCGGATGATAAACATTTTTCCCATTTCAGACTATTGTGGTATCCCCCTGGATTCCTTTTGAATTGGTCCCCACTTGCCTCCGACACCATTGCTGTCCATTACACAGCAGCAGCCGTGGGCTAGCCGCTCCCATCAGTAAATGCTCTGCTTTTTCTTTAAGGCTTTTCTAATTTTTAATTAAAAAGAAAAGCTAGATTCTTGCTGATCACCCAGAGTGTGACTCTCCATGGTTACCTGTCACTCAAAGAGCTCCAGCTCTGAGGAATGCTAATTAGCCCTGCTAAACCTCCATAATTGAACTGGAGAGATGACTGTGGAAAGTGCAGGTCTGCCTTCATTCAGAACCGCCTTGCCGTCTAAATGGATGGAGCCATCCTGACAATGTGAAGACATAAAGGGAGAAGAGGAGGAAAAAGGAAAAGCAACAACATTCCATCTGCCATTTTTTTACTCCTAGTTTTTAAAATAATTATCAAGATGTAACCTGGATACCGTATGAATACCAAAAAAAAAAAAAAAAAAAAAGTTTTCTTTAGCCCCTCAGAGAATGAGCCACACAGCACCTGCTTGACAATGATCTCTATGGTGGTGAATGCATTGAACTGTATAAAAATGAATCATTTGAAACAAACAGATGCATTGGGACATCAGTGCGGATAACCATAATGATGATATTAGGCGAATGCTTGGGAGAAAATAGATTTCATTTATAGCAGCATAGCATTTGGATCAGATAATTGACCTTACAGGAATGCTTGGTTATTCTTAGAGAACAAGAGCATAAGTCTTTGACATTGCAATGTCCCTCAAACCTACAGGCTTGACATTCAGACAGCATCAGTAGGATAGAAAACCTTAGGCTATAGCTAAGTTAAAGAAACAAAGCTAATGCAATCCTTTTCCAAATAGTTTTCATCTCTTCTTAGACTTGGTTCTAAATATTAATGTGAAAAATTGGCAGGTATAAAATGACAGTATAGTTGACATGATAGGGCAGTCTAATGTTTTATATTATCATAGAATTATGGCTTGGAACTGCTGGGAACTTAGCATATTAAAATTAAAATATTAGACAAATTAGACTTTAGTAGACTTCATTTGAGCCAAGAGCAATCTCCAAATCAGGATCCTGTGATTGAGAGCTGTGTTCATAATCAGGGGATGTTGATGCCCAGGAAACAGGAAGTGGGTCCCACAACAACTTAACTGGTTCCAGGTGGAGTTTGCTGTTTTCAATAGGTCCTCATTAGTGGGTCGCCTGTGATTTGAAGAAGTTTGATGGCTATGATTAGCTGAGAGTCATAAAAGATATACCCATAACTTAACCTTTCTGTTTATGCCTGTTAGGCTGCAGTTAACTATACTGAGACCCAAAGTGAGGCAGTATCCTCGGGCTGTGCTGTGTCAAGCAGCTATCACATGTACACAGCCTTGGAAACTGAGGCTGAGAGAAGCAGTGAGAGCCCCAGTCTGTGCAGAGGATCTGAGGACTCTCAACTCAAGTTTATCATTCGAAGTGACAGATCAATGCGATTTGATTCTAGGAAAGACAGTGAATAGAGAAAGACCCACAGGATCAGAGCAATTTATCTTTTTCTTTGTAATACTTCAGGGTCTGTACAACTTGAAGCAAGGCTTGGTATTCCTCATATGTTTGTTGAATGAATGAATGAATGAATGAATGAATGAACAAACATATTCTTAGACCACTCAACATTTCCATAGAACTTTCAGATGTTTGAAAGGCTAAGCCAACTATCAGGTATAGACGAAATTCTAAACAGTCTTATTAAATAAGAAACACAGAGCCAAATATAGAGTTAAAAGCCCAAGAGATCAGAGCACTAGCTTTTAGTTTACCAGTCACTGCCGTCCTTCCCCTTAGAGAGAGACCTTCTCCTGTGTGACCTGTCTTTTTATTGCCTTTCTGTTCTACCTTCTCATTGGCTCTAAACCCAGCCACATGATTTTCTAGTCACTGCCTGTCTATACAGACCTCCAGGTCTCTAAGGTTGGTACTGGGATTATAGGTTCGGGTCATTGCTTGGCTGTGTCCTTGACCATACAGAGACTCTGCCTGCCATGTGATTGGATTAAGGGCGTGTGCCACCACTGCCAGACTTCTGCTAAATGGCTTGCTTTTAGCTCTGATCCCCAGGCAACTTCATTTATTAACATACAAATAAAATCACATTTCAGCACAAATAAAATGTTACCATAATCAGGTGATTTTCCTTCCTTCCCTTCTTCCTTTCCTTTCTCTTGTTCATGTTGACAGTGAATCAGTTCCCAAGTTAGACTGGGTATGATGACTTTGACAAATGTCTTTGATAGAATGACTTAAAACTCCTGCTATCCTAAGTTACTTGGCCATAGTGTTGTAGACTAGTTACTTGCTCTGTCAGAGAAGCAGTTATAACACTCTTGAGTAACATACATGGGAAGCCTAATATGAGAGTAAGAGGTACAGCACGAATTTTAAAAATTCTTATTAATAAAAAACAAACCCGGGTGCCAGGTATTGGGGTGAATTCTGAAAGATCAGAGAAGCAGAACAACTTCACCTCGACAATTCCTCATCCGACCCTGTGTCCTCAAACTGGAAACCTCTGAGTCCTCATCTGGAATGGATCTCAGCTGAACTGCTGCTAAAAGCTAAAAGCTTAAAAAGACCTATAGTTCCTGGTTCTCACGCCTTATATACCTTTCTGCTTCCTGCCATCAGTTCCTGGGATTAAAGGCGTGTGTCTTTCCCAAGAAAGACATGAGATCTCAAGTCCTGGGATTAAAGGTGTGTGTGCCATCATTCCTGGCTTCTATTTCTATCTAGTGGCTGTTCTGTTCTCTGACCCCAGATAAGTTTATTGGGGGTACACAATATATCAACCACAAAGAGGAACAGACAAAACCAGAGTGCCAGTGAGTAGCTGCTGTAGCTCAGGCACACATTATTTTATGTCATGCTTGCAACAAACTCATACTTGTGGTATCATCTACACATTTTTACAGAAAGGAACACTATCTCTGAATATAAAATTTTCTTAGGTTCATAAAGATATCAGTGAGAGAACTAAAATTTAAGTGCAAGTACTTTTTCCTGATACCTATGTTCTTTATAGAACGCTGTTTTAGTTCAACTTCTAACTCAAAACTGATTTTTCACAAGTCCTCCCAGAGTTGATAATTTGTGTTGGACTTGAGGAACATTCCCTACTGAATGTGGATCTTCCTGCTCTCCTGGTGGTAACAGAAGACTTCTCTGAAATGATGTTAATTGGGAGGGTGGTAGATCTAGAAACATCGGGGAGATGGGCCTTTAGGCATGCCTGTGGAGGGTTATCTTGATTGCATTCACTAAGATGGCAAGATCTGGCTCCTATGGGTAGGGCCATTCAGTGGCTGGGATCCTAGACTGTATAAGAAACAACATGCATTTGTGGTCCTCTGCCTCTTGACTAAGGATGCAACGTGACTTGCTCTGTCATGCCCCTGCTGCTGTGACTCATCCATCACGACAGACTGTAGCCTGAAAGTGAGAGCCAGAATAAGCCCTCCCTTCCCAAAGCTGCTTTTGCTGGGTAGTTATTACAGAATCAATTAAAAAAAAAAAAAAAGACCTACTGATGTGACCAGAATGATGGGGGTCATCAGTTCTTGCAGGAAGTTAGAGCTTTGTACCAACTGTCATAGGAAACAACTGAAGAGGTTTTAGTGGGGATGGGCACTTAATGTTTTAAAATCTCACTTAGAAAATGCAGAGTGGAGCAGCAAAGGCCTGAGAGGGGACTTCCCTAGTAGTGCCAGAGGAAAAAGTGGGGATTTGGTTTCGGTGAGGGAGGGATCACCATGTCAGGGTACACATCAAAAGCCATACCCATCTGATTTGGGGTGCCAAAAGTGGGTGTGCCAGAAAGATCAGACTTAAGAATGTGGTAATGTTGGCTACAGAGAATGGGAGGGTGGCAGTGCCATGTGCCGATGAACACAAGGGTATGAATAATTTGGGGATACAGTAAGATGCTAAATTTTGTACTGAAGATTCTCAATTCACTTCAAAAAAAAAAGACTAAAGGAAAGATGGAGACTTGGGATGTTGCATTTTGATCATTCTTGCTAATACTGAGCAAGGCTACTTACTATTTTAAACTAAAACAAAAATTTTTAAAAAAGCAGAGTCATTACAAAGAATGGTAAAAGTAGATTACAATTCAAGGAGTGCATCTATCGTAAAAGAGAAGGGTAGAATGGCTGTGTAAGTTCTTCTCAAGGTTATTTGAAAAGGTCACAGCAAGACAAAAAGAAAAAGGAAGAAAAAATAATTGAAAGTGTGTTAAGTATTATTTTATCTGCCACACCCTTTCCTAATTGGTAAGCAAGAAGTTACATCTTATCACATCTGCATTGTTCCTGAGACTGGATTACTGCAGCTAGGCCCTCCTTCCTCTACACCTAAAACTCTAAAACAGTGGTTCTCAACCTGTGGGTCACGACCCACCGGGGGGGCAGATGACCCTTTCCAAGTAGCAATGAAAGTACTTTTATGGTTGGGGGTCACCACAATGGGAGGAACTGTATTAAGGGGTCCCAGCACTAGGGAGGGACTAAAGGAAAATCCCAGCTCTAAAAGAAAAGAGAGAAAATGACCACAGTGTCAGGGCCCTAGAAGAACCAACTAAATTTGCTGCTCCTGGTTTTCAGTGTGCAAACTCTTTGTTTCTCAACATGGCCTTTTCCTTTTCATTTACTAGACACTCTAATTTTAACTTTGAACTTAAGTATCATCACATTAATAAACAATACCAGAAGGTGTTTGTTCCAAAATTGGCGAAAGGCTCTTTGCTGGTGAAATCAAGACTATTTCCCTCAGCACTGATTTTGTTTCTGATGTTTTCCCAGAAAATGATATCCCCATTCCTCACACCCATTCCTCCTTATGTAGCTGACGACTGGAATTTTCTCCCTCTCACTTTTCCCGGAGGGATCTAATTCCTACTGTGGTCATTTCTTCTTTTCCATCCTTTGCAAGTCACACACTTACAGACATGGACACAGCATGAGGGGAAGCGAGCATTCGCTAGCAGGAGGGTAGATAGAGAAATAGCACTTTAACAATTGTAGGGCGTCTTTATGATGTGTGAATTGAGACCACGAGCTGGGAGACCTGTTCTGCTGAGTTCTTATCATTTTTGGAAGCTGAGTGTGGAACGCCTCAGGACGTGAATGAGCCACAGATGGTTCTGACTTTTAAGATGTATGCATTCCATCACTGTGGTTATTTACACATTGAATATGGCTGCCTTTTAAAAAAATTATTATCCCCTCTGACTAGTCATTTGATCTTCATTATTATAAAGAAAGTTGAGAACCAATAAAGTAAGTGATGCTCTGACTGATGTGGAGGCTCTGGGCCACAAGTGACGGTGGGCTATACACCTGAGATTACCAAGAGGAACAGGTGACATTTCCAGTGTCTGGCATCGAGAGGATTTTTTTCATGCAATCCATTATCAGCTTTATGTACTCCATGTTATTATGTTTGGAGTTAAAATAAAGTGGGTACTTATCAAAATTAAGTTATCTGAAATGTTTATGCTATTTGTCTTGGTATTTGAAGCTGCAATGCTTCTGTTGCCTGATGCTGTGGTTATCTTAGGACATTTTCCAAAGCAGTAGTTGAGACTGTATCTCCAGGGACTTGGAGATGGATGGGCTTAGCTGGTACAGTGCTTGGTTGGCATGCACAAAGCCCTTGGTTCGCCCCACAGCACTTCATAAGCAAGGCATAGAAACACTATGCCCAAACTGGAGCATTGGGTAGTTAGATGCAGCAGGAGCAGGAGTCCAGTGCTATCTTTGGCTTCCTGGTCAATTCAAAGCCAGTTGGGGTTACAGTGAGACCCTGTCTGCAAACAAAAATACTTTCAAACTTCCCAATGGATGAAGTGACAATGTGACAAAGTTCTGGCAGATGAGATGTTGATTAGTTGACTGTGTTTAACTCCTCAGTTCGAGGAGATGAGACGCAGTTCCCCTTTACTTCTTCCTCTTGTTAGACTGAGTGGAAAACTGTTTTGGACCAAACGGATGAAGCCAACGCCCTAGGAAGAGCAAAAGATGTTGAGAGTCTCATGACTTCGTCCACTAGAATCACAAACTAACTCAGACTCGCATGTGCTATGAGGTATTCCAGAAAAACAACGTAAGATTTGGACAAACTAAAATCTGAAAGAGTCTGTGCACATATGAATATGGAGGTCAGAGGACAACGAGAGCTGCCAGCCCTCAAGTGCCGTCCACCTTCTTCATAGACAGGATCTTAACACTGGCCAAAAACTCACCGAATGATCAAAGTTGTTTGGCCAGTGATCTCCAGCGATCTACTGACTTTTTTCTACCTCCACAGAGCTGGGACTACAGCGTGCTACAATACCCTCTCATTTGTTTTTATGTTTCTGATTTTTGTTTACTTATTTCTCTTAACATGGATTTTAGAGACTGAACTCAGGTCCTTGTGCTTGTACGGCCAACAAACACTTCACCAACTATCCCATCTCCCTTGCCCCTTCACAGAGCTTTTTTAAAAAACACAACAAAATATTGAACACAGTCTCACTTCAGTGTCAATAGCCACACTGACTGTCTTCATTTATAAATGCATTTCTTAGCCAAGCGTTGGTGGTACACACCTTTAATCCCAGTACTGGGGAGGCAGAGCCAGGCAGATCTCTCTGTGAGTTCGAGACCAGCCTGGTCTACAGAGCGAGATACAGGACAGGCACCAAAAGCTACACAGAGAAACCTTGTCTCAAAAAAAAAAAAAAAAAAAAAAAAGAAAGAAAGAAAGAAAGAAAGAAAGGAATGCATTTTTTTAGATGAACAAGAAATGTCTTAATCCTATAGGTTAGTTTATATTACATTTTTAATAGGAGTGTATCACATTTATATTGGTATGAATATATTAAAACAAAGTAATCAATTTAAATGAGAGTGCTCATATTAGTATCTTTTATTTTATTTTATTTTATTTTATTTTATTTTATTTTATTTTATTTTATTTTATTTTCATTGTTAGGAGAGAATTTTATTTTAAAAGTGTCATCTTAAACTGCAAGGATGTCTGTTAAACATCACAATCAAACATGCCAAAGGAGAAGCCATGTTGTCACAATGCCCACTTACCAACACCCCCAGACACCTCAACCCACCCTTGCTGACCTTCTATACCCCCCTTTTTTCTTTTTATTAAACAAGAGAAAGTAGACAGATACATGGAGAAGAAGCACTGGCTGGCCTGGGACAGAGATCTGCCTGTATCTGTCTCTGCCACCACATCCAGTGTTTGATATGATCTCTCTCTCTCTCTCTCTCTCTCTCTCTCTCTCTCTCTCTCTCTCTCTCTCTCTCTTTTTCCCCTTCAAGACAGTTTCTCTGTGTAGCTTTGCGCCTTTCCTGGAACTCACTCTGTAGACCAGGCTGGCCCCAAACTCACAGAGATCTGCCTGCCTCTGCCTCCCGAGTGCTGGGATTAAAGGCGTGCACCACCACTGCCCATGATACGATCTCTTAGTAGTATCTTTTATTTAAGTGTGTAATGTTTTATAAAATTCCTCACCTTTGTAAGAAGAAATACAGTGAACACTTGATACTGATAAAGGATATATACTCTAGACCTTCCCGAATCTCCAAATTTAGACAAATATAATTTCTATATAATGCAAACAAATTAGAATGCCCCCCCCAAAAAAAATACTTGATATGGTCATACCCTTAGTGGGAAGAAAAGTCTATACGAAGCACAAGAGCAATAAAACTGGGCGATGTGGAAGCTGCTCTTGGATGTACCTGCTAGGCCAGCAAATTATATGCTGTACATTATGCTTGAACAGCATCAGTGAGACCAAATGTGCTGGAGAGTGGGTTGGCTCATGCTAAAGACTAGAAGTTGCTTGAGAATTAAGACCTTGTAGGTGCGTGAAGCCAAAGGTCTGTTACAGGGCACTGTATAGCTTGTTCTGATTGATTCCCAGGGGAACAGTTTATGGCAGTTGTTATCTGAAGATCGCTTAGCAAATAAGCCAACTGTTTGCAGGAACCACTGAAGGGCAGGAGACAGCTCAGTAAAGGCAATGAAAGACAATTGTGCTAAGTGCTTCTTACAAGCATCGGGCCAACCCAATAGCAACTTGTGCAATTGCTTTCAGGAAGAGTCAGTGGGGAAGTGTATAATTCAAGACTGATTGACTCCAGATAGACATTTTCTTTACAAGTGAATGCTTTCAGCAACTCCGGGAGCATACCAGTTCATGCTGGTTGCAGATTATCTGTATTAATCAGAAAACCACAGTGGATAAGGATTCATTGAACAACAACACACGGCAGAAATCTAAGTACTGTGACAGAAAGGTCTTTCTAAAGGAACTGGTGTAGCAGGTACTTAGCAAGGTTCTAAACTGTGCTAAGAACTTCATGTGGATAGTCTCATTGAGTTATGTCTCTCGGTTGCTGAGCCAGAGATCAAATCAAGGCATCACATCTGCTAAGAAAGCGCTCTACCTCTGAGCTACAGCCCCTGCCCTGATTGGCTGCCCAATCTATGAAGTTGTTGCAGTTATTGCTTGAACAGAATTTGAAGTTTAGAAAGTTGAAGTACTTGGTTCCAAATGGCATAGCTCATAATTGCCAATGCCAAATCACAAACCTAGGCTGGTAGGACTCCAAGGTCATTCCATCAGTGTGAAATATAAACTGATTTATGAGGAAAAACTGAGTTAATGTAATCGATATTTTTTAAGATCATGTTTTTATAGCAAGATAATTTCTAAATACACCATTGAATGGACTCACACATATGGAACCCTTTGAATCTCTTTTTTGTTTTTTGAAGAGGCTCTACTGTCGTTTGCTTCTGGAGGTACCTGGTCTTCCAAATCCATTTCTCAGTTTTCTGGTGAGCTCGGCTCCCCCAGGGACAAACTGATTCCAGTGTCCCCTTCTCAGGGGAGCATCTTTGGGAAGAGCACATCAATTGTTTGTACAATGCCAAAAGGTTAGCCCTGAAAATATACATACAAGTAAAACTCTATGGGCATCTGAGGTTATATTTAGGATTATCTATGTATACACAAATGCATATATGTATTCATATTTAGGGACATGTATGCATATACAAATATACACAGGTATTCATATTTAGGAATACATATACAAATACATATGTATGCAATTAATAATGAGTAATGAAAAGAGGGGCCATTAATTTGGAAGAAAGTGGGAGGGCCATACGGAGGAGGAGCATTGAAGGAAAAAAGGGACCAGAGAAATGCTGTAATTAAATTACAATCTCAAAAATAAATAAAAACAAAAACAGCTAAAGAAGAAAAGCAATTGAGGAAAACTCTCAGCATTGACCTCTGGCCTCCACACGAATGCACACTTGTGAATATACACTCACAAAGAAAATTTACAATGAGATTTATCTGCAAGATTGAAAGATTCAGGAAAAAACCAAAACAGTGTTGAAGGAAAGCCAGCAGAATCTTCATTTTCTGGGAATGTTCCAGTATTGATAAGTCTTTCAGGAAAAAATATATGAAAAGACTGTTTTTGACAATTAAAATTGGAGGAAACTCTGTCAATAAATCATGCCGTTCAGATGGTGTTAATGCATTGTATTTTGCTTCTCAATCATTTCTTACAAATTAGTATTTATTTTTTATGGTGGACAAAAAAATCATTATTTCATTTGATGCATTTCTTTAAATACTTCATTTTCATGACTTGAAAAATTTCAATATCAACTGCATAGATAGACAAGGGGGATTCAGAATATATATATATATATATATATATATATATATATATATATATATATATATATATTTATACATGCATACATACATGCACGCATACACACACAGAGAGATGCTCAGACAATAGGTCTGATATTAATGAGCTTCAGAAAAGAAAAGCCTTGCAAAACTAAGAGGAGACTGCATTTAGTTCTTCAAAAGGGTTATTTTATAACTTTATTTAAACTCTAGGGATTGAACCCACACATGCCAGGCAAGTGTTCTACACTTCACCCGCACCTTTGGTGCTGTGAAATTTTCACTCCATTCACATTTATTTTGAGTACTTAGTGGTTTCAGAACCAAAGAATTTGAACATTCCTTGTGAATTTACTGTGCTGGTTTTGGACTTGCAACGACTCCTCTTGCGGCTCTGGGGAGAATACATTGTTGCGCTGCATTGGATTTAGTTCCTTTCCCACACTACTCTCCTTGCTGTCTACTGAAGCCAGCCACAGGATCCTGGAGGATACTAGTTACTCCAATTTGAAAATGCTCTGTGGTGGATTTGCAAATGTGAACAAAAACAAAAGGAAAACAAACCTCCCACAAGAAAACGCCTATACTCAAACAAAACAAACCCTCAATAAATCTGCATCTTCCAGCTTCACTTGAGGTGCTGTTAGAGGAAGCAGCCTCTGCTGTTTCCACTGAATGTTAATGAGTGATAAAATTAGCTGTTTAAAAGTCCAGTTGTTTTTCTCAATGAATCAATAGAACCAAAACCAAACGACACCCCCACCCCAACAACTGCTGCAGATTAGGTTCTTGCAGGACTAGGCAGCCTCTGTAAAAATGGTTCAGTTCCATCTAACAATCATTCATTTTCCAAATCAAGCCCACACTGGAGGAGTCATGGCTACACACGCCCAGGTTGTCAGCTTTCGCTGTGCTGGGTCTGATTTCGCACTTCACGAGAAGCTCTTCATGTCACTGTAGAGGAGCAAGCATCCTCATCACATTGTGTTGTAAACTGATGCCTAGCTAAATGCTATTGGTGAAATTATTCAGGCCACTCCACGTAGTTAAAAGGGAGGTTTATTTTGTGGGGTAACTCACAAATGAAGGGATAGGTTACAGGGTCCGGGGAAGACGTAGCACAGTCCGGCGTGTTCTCTGGAGAACTCTGTTTGGTCTACCTCTAGCGTCCAGGGTCCGGGAACCAAGAGATCTGGCGCATCCAGATCTCGGGTCTTCAGGGCCCTCCCTGGCCCCGCCTTGTAGGCGTGACAGTTACCGAAGCCTCAATGGGGGTTGGAACTTCCAGACCAAAGCTGGAATGGCTAGCCACTACAAAATGCATTCTGCTGAGAAAAGGAAGGACCTTCATAAAATCCCCTCCTGGTAGACTTTTCCCAGGCCTCTCAAGTTAATTGAATAATGTCCACAGGGCTCTACTCTTTAGACATCCGGGATGCCAACTTAATTCACCTTATAGTGACGCTGATGTGCTGTGGATAGTCTGCCAACATCTACCACAATATTGTTAAGGCTACAGTTAGTTTTGGATCATGATCTTTGTGCACTGACATGGGGAATATAAACACACACACAATGCATGCACACACCTGCATTTGTTTACAAATTAAACATTATGCATAGAAATGTAAAAGGAGATCTTCAAATATTAATCGTTGTAATATTTTATGTTGTAAGCAGTTTCCAGAAAAAAAAATGGAAATTTTATCTCTAAATTAAGTGTTATAAAATTGATACAATTTTATCTTAGCTATTGCTACCTTAGAGATTCTTTAAGAAGCCTCATCTTGGAGAGTCAACAAAGTCTGGCATATGAAGGGGGAGGTGGGAGGGGAAGCAGGAGGAAAAGAGGGAGGAGGAACTGTGGTTGGTATGTAAAATGAAAAAAGAAAAAGACTTTTAAATTTAAAAAAAGCCTCATCTTTCAAGGTATAGTGTTATTGCTATCTCTTTTTTTGGTATAGAATTACTCTAGAGTTGAAATTTATTCAGTTTTATTTGTAATGAATGCTGGGATTGGGCTCCAAATAGGAGGAACGAGGCTGATGAAGATTCAAACCTTTCAACTCCCCACCCGCCCTGAACTCTGGCCAAATGGAACCCTTGACCAGCAGAGCCAAATGGGTGCTGGTGACATGGTCAGTGTGTAGGCTTCCAGGGGATCCACAGATCTCACCAGAGTGACACATTTGCATTCCATGTAGTGACACAGGCCAGAAATTCAGAGACACGGAGAAAAGGATGGTTGGCTGTTAACTCAGCCAACGAGGTGGGATCCAAAGCTTCAGCGACACATTGAAGTATCTGTCAGGCTTCACTGTCATCACACTGTGGCATGTCGGCACAGAAATAGCAATGGGCGGAAGCAGCCAAGACAAAGCAATGGGCTCTCTTGCACAGGATAGGCCAAAGATTTACTAGCTGTTGCTTGATTGGCTTTATAATCTAGGGATGTAGGAGAGGGTACCTTCCAATACTGTCCATGTTCTACTTCACATTTTTCATCTGAAATTTTAAGACAACTTAGGTATGCTTGGCAAGCACTCCTGGGTGACTTTTAAAATGGCTATTTAACTTTAGGCTGTTATTGAACTTTTCATCCTTGGTGATGACTCTGGATAGCAAATCACTCTGGTCTGGAGGGTCTGCTTTAAAATTTTTCATGGAGCCTTCCAAATAAATGGCTTCACAGTGTAAGCGTTTGGTAGGGATGGTTGAGATCTTCAGGTGTCAGAAGAACAAACTCATTTTAATTTAAAACCAAAGTTCTATCTAAGAATATTAATGGATAATCTGTAATTATCCATTATCTATAATCACAAGAATCATATATAATATACTTTGAAATATGAGACTATGAAAAAAGTAATGGCCCACCAAAAGCTGTGTGCCTTTGGAACCAAAGTGGAAATGCTATTGCTCCATTCAGATAACTATGTATTAACATCAATGGATGAGTGGCATATCAGTGAGAATCTCACACAGTCATAACAAAACTATGCATGTAAAGTGACTAGATTTTAAAGTAGTGGGTAAATACACAGCCAAATACATACATACACACACACATATGTATGTGTATATATATATATATATATATATATATATATATATATATATATATATATATATGAATGAAAGGATGAATGGGTTATTGCTAAAAGCCTCCTTGAACAAAGGATCTCCAACCATCATACTTGGGCTGATAAGTGCAAAGAACTCAGTTTAAAAAATGTAAAAATATCAGTAAGAACGAGAAAGGAAGATAGTCTCACATGCATTGTTTTTTATGTAGAATTTTATGAATAAAATAATTCTGACAATTTTTATTTGTTTGTGGCTAGGTTATAAAATTTTATTTTTTAGATAAATAAATGATAGATGAAGATGATGATGACAACAGGTAAATAAATGATTGACGGTGGTGGTGGTGGTGGTGGTGGTGGTGGTGGTGGTGGTGGTGGTTTGTGTATGTGTTTGTGTGTGTGTTGAACCAGACTCACATCTCACATTCTAGCCTCCACAGGCTTCTGTACTTTCCTAAGCATCTCATCCAGTCTCATGGCTTCACGTGTCTGATGATCACAGTTTCCCTTATTTCTGATTTTTTTTCCCACCTGGGAAGCTCCCATTTCGCCTTTAATTTGAGCTTACACGCTCCCTTCTTCCCATCCCCACAGTTCTCACTATCTAGGGATAACTCATGCCTTCTTTGAAATTCCCATGCAAATTCAGACTTGGATTCACAGTCAACTTTTGCAAGGATTTCGTGAAATACTTCTCATTTGCATCCGACCATCACTCCCTGCATTACAAGCTGCTTGAGGGCAGGAGAGTATTTCTTAGACTGTTGCACTGAGGCATTGACCGAGAAAGCTAAAATACTTAATTAGGGCTGTAATGAACTCAGGAAACAAACATAAATTTTTAAGAGATGGTTTTCTAAAGAATGTGGTTACAAACAAATTCTTAGAGAATGAATTAAGATGCTTGAACTCATATCATCAAAGATTATTAGAAGAAATAAAAATATAATTGACAACATTGAAAAAATTACAATAGCTCATACAGTACAGGGGTGACTTACAATCTCTGCTATGGTATCCTGATGAGAATGAGAATTTCTAGGACTCCTCCAGAGGGCCCTGTTGTGGGAAGAATCATGATCTTAGAAACATATTTTTTGTTACAGAAATCATATCTTATGAGAGAGCCATTATGAACATTAAGATCGAATTTTATAAATAGGACATTTAACATTAAAAATTGGAGGTTGGTTGTAGCAATTAATATAGGAAGTAACATACAGACATTAAAATGATGCAGTAACTGGATGGTCATTAGCATCAAAGTGTAAGAAAGGTCACTGAAAAGCCACAGTTCTCGCCTGGGAGGGAACAAAGAATAATTCATTCTAGTGCCAAATATGACTGACCATGCTGAGAAACACAGACTCAGTTTGCTCCAAACACTATGTTCCAAAAAGGCAGTAATTTCTTATGGTTTTATGGTAACAGAGTAAAGAAAGCCATACATCAATACCCCTTTAAAATATATTGCTGGGTATATCAGGTAGGCAGTTTTCAAGAGAGTGGAGAAATCTCTGCTATGGCCTTCAGATGCTGCCTGGTGGCGTTCCTAGCTTTTGGGTCGGTGGAAGGTAGGTGCCTGTTCATACATTCTTAAAAGATTTACTTCATAGTCACAATGTTAGGGCACATACCAAGTTGAGTAGTAAATAGTTATTTAAAGGGCTAAGCTAACTCAAGAGAGTTTGGCTCTGGATCTGCAGCATTCCATCTTCTCCACAACCACTGAAGTTCTCATTCAGTCATCCTGGAAGAATGTTCAGTGTGGGTGACGCTTCTTGCCCAGAACTTCAGTTGACAAAAATGTTGTGATAAGACACGGATTATAGGGCTGGAGAGATGGCTCAGAGGTTAAGAGCACTGACTGCTCTTCCAGAGGTCCTGAGTTCAATTCCCAGCAACCACGTGGTGGCTCACAACCATCTGTAATGAGATCTGGTGCCCTCTTCTGGCCTGCAGTCACATATGCTGTATACATAATAAATAAATAAATTAAAAAAAAAGATTCTAAAAAAAAAAAGACACAGATTATAAAGCAACACGTATGCAGTGTGATTCCAGTCATAGCATTTGCCCGCCCACTCAGAATAAAGCAGAAAATATTGGAAGCACTTAGGTATTACACTTCAACCATTAATTTTGAGTGGTACTTTCTATATTTTGTAAAATATCTACCGTAGACCTGTCCTCAAATGATAAAACTAAAATTAAAATGGGCATGATTTGACGTAATCATATTACAGGGTAATAGAACCACCCCTCTCTTGTAGGAGCCACTAGAATGAAGTGGTGGTGTTCTCTGACTAACCAACTGAGGATAGGGCCGGGGCCATTCAAGTGGCCAGCTCTGATGGGAGCAGGCTGCACTGGGAAGTGAGCAGGGGCAGGGCTGCAATGGATCCTCGAAACAATTAGCTTCTGGCTTCAGATATTTGCCAAGAATGTGAAGAGACGACATCGGTTTCTTCTCATTACATCCCACTGGGACTCAATATCAATTTGTCTTGTGATTCACCAGTGATGAGGACTCTGATGGGACGAAAAGAAACAGAAAGTAAATTGCAACTCTCTCTAATTCATGGCGACCGTGTGGGGCCACGCTTTGAGAATCTAGATAGTCTGTTCATTAGCAATCGTTCTGTTTAATCAGTGCCAGCGTGTGGGTTCTTTTTTTTTTTTTTCATGGGCTGGGTTACTGTCCCTTGTAACTTCCTGTTTTCAGGTTTTCGTTCGCTCAAGTGTGACCAGTGCAAGCCTCTTCAGGCTGGTCTCTGTGCTTCGTTCTTTCACTCGTTTCCAAAGTTCTCAGGCACTTTCTTATTTGCTAGCCAAACCAAGCACCTCAGGCTTATATGCCTCTCCTCGTGCCAGGCCTGGGATCTGCTATTTCTGCAGGCAGATGAGGAACAACTTGGAGTTCAGAAGCTAAAATCCAGCTGAGAGGTGTGTTCGTGGCCCCAAGGGCATGGCTGCCTCTGTGGGCAGAGTAAGGGAATCTACGTAGGTGTTGGCACACGTACACTCATTCCTATATACACACTTTCAAGATACTTATTTCTATATTTGCCCTATATACAGAGGAATAGGAGTTAACGCCAATATTTCTGAGTCTACTAAAGTCACAATATTAATCCATTTTCATTCCTCTGTATTTGTAACCATACCCTAAAATCATATCATTGTTAATATTACACTTCTCATTTCATAAAGCCCCTGTATATAACAGGTCTCTTACTGATAATACTGTCCTGCTCTTGCCACTTGTCCCAAGGCATCTGCTGGTATCTATCAGCTAGACTTCTATCACAGAGTCACCAGTTTGGGGCCACCCCAGTCTCTATAATGACTTCCAGGCTAGCCAGGGATATAAAGCAAAGTCTTATCTCAAAAGCAAACAAAGCCAACGATTGAAACCAATTTACAAAATCCGATTGCAAAGAGAGTGCAGTGAGTTTATATGTATCCCACATCTAACGGTGTCTCCCATTACTTGTCACAACTAGTGAATAGATATTGCTGCATTATCCAATCAAACTCATGCTTCATTCAGATTGGTTGTTGTTGTTTTTATGTTCCAGGATCCTATCCAAGACACATCATTTCTCTGTCAAGGTTCCTGAGGGTCCCATTGGCTGTGAAAGCTTGAGGTGTCCATTACAAATGTGAGGAGTCCTGGTATTTTCGGCACTGAACTTCAGAAGGGATTTATATGGTACAACGCTTAGCCCTGGGTTATGCTTTCGAGGGGAAAGACTGTAATGAAGCAGTACCGTTGACATGGCCGATCACTGTCGCTGCTCACCCTGAATTTTCCACTCTTCACTCCCATCTTTCCACACTCCAAGGTTTGGAAGGAAAAACCCACCATGCACAAGGCACAGTGAAAGAGGCATTTATGTCCCACCCTCTGGGAGGTCTGCACCTCCTGAGGCTGCTCAGGATTCCTGAGCCAGAGACTACGTACTCACTCATTTCTCCCAGTTGTTTCTGTCACCGAGGACCCACAGATTCTTCTTATTCTATACTTTGGATTTTATGAAGTTTCAGATTATGGGGAATGGCTGGTTCCCTTTGACTGTCTGTCTCATCCACTCAGCTGGTGGGACCTGCCTTCACAGAGGCCACAGTCCTGGGAGATGGTCAGGTGTTCTCACACACACTCTGAAAATTGCTGTTTTCACAAACTGTTACTTTATCCTCTGGAATGCCTTTGGCCACATCTTGTGGTTGAATTCATGTCATTGCTTGTGTCTTAACTTAGTTACTGGTCCAAACTTCAACTCGTATTCACTTCTTTGGAGGTTGGGAATAAATTACTATATTTAATGCACTGTCTGGCATTTGTTTGCCTGTTGGTCTTTGTAACTATATTATGAGGTCACTGGGATTCCAACTTGTAGGCAGAGTTATTGTCGGGACCGCCAGCTCCAAAATAAATGCACAGAGACTTAATATTAATTATAAATGCTCAGTCAATAGCTCAGGCTGGCTACAAGCTAACTCTTACAGTTTAAATTAACCCTTGATCCTCATCTACCCTCTGCCATGTGGTGGTACCTTCTTTCAACATGGCACGTTCATCTTGCTCCTCTCTGTGTCTCCCATGACTCTTCTGATTCAGCCCTTCTTCTTCCTAGCATTCTCTGCCCTGAAAATCCTGCCTAGCTATTGCCCGATGAGCTTTTTATTAATAATGAGAGCAACACATTTTTCACAGTGTACAAAAGGATTATTCCATGGCACTGACTATTTATCCCCCTCTTTTTGTACAGATTGAAGCAGCTGTGTGCATAATATACCTGGTTCAAGCGATGAGGAACATGGCTATGCTCATCAAGAGAGTTGATTTTTAGAAGCATCAACTTGAGTCCTTTCAAAAGAAGTGATGCTAAGGATCTGCCATTCATGGGATATGTATACCTCACGAATTGACTTTTTTTCTCCCCACAGTGAGGTGGCTTATCCGATCATCTGGACTTCCATGTGCAGGAGTGTCTGTAGACCAAGCATATGTGAAACGACTGGCCAGAGCTGTGGAGATGGTCCCTAGCCAAGAAGAACTTAACCCCATGATAACTATGATATTCATGGTAGACTGCCCTAACCATCTTGGCCAAATGGCCCGGCTACAAAGGAGGCAGACAAGAAGTCTAGCAATATAGACATAGAGTTTGCCCTGCAGAAAATAGCCCCGTGTTGACACAAACAAACTGCCTGCACCATTTTGACTGTCAGGTAGTCAAGAAAATATTTAAGTTAGTCAAGAAGCAGTCAAATTGGCCAAGCAAGCCTGTCTGCCTTTCTCCTTTCCTCCAGTTGTATTCTGCCTCCTCATTTCCCTGGCTCGTGTTTTAGAAGCAGGCACGTTTGCCTGCCAGACGAGGATGCTTTCTTTTTTTCACGGAAACTTAATGAAATAGCTGTTACATCACATAAATTCACTTCCTTAACACTATGTGTCAGACTATCAAATCAGTTAAGGAAAATCCTCATCTTTTTTTCTCTTTGAAATTACGGAGGGGCTGGTTGGGTTCCAAATTCAGTGAGTTCATATCGCCATCTAGTGTTCAAAACAGGATTGTCATCACAACAGCGGATTTCAATCCTCCATTGGCTGCAAAAAAACACGTTTTCCTGGGCTGTTTGGAAGGCTTATTTGGGCTAGCATTTTTTGGTTTGGGGCTACTACTCACAGTTAGTTGATATTTATGTTTTGATGGAATACCACACTACTGAGAGAAATTGTTGATTAAGTTTAGCTTGAAAACAATGCTCAAAAACATAACCAGAAACAGTGCCTTTCCTCAGAGGATAAGAATGAAATGATTTCCCAGGACAAACCCTACTGTGGCAGTCAAATGACAAACTTGCATCTTAGGACAAAAGCAAACGTCCTCCTACCGGAACAAGAGGAAATGAAACTAAGACATGAGCAGGGGCGCCATCTTACTCTGTGTTTTTGAAATAGTATTTGAGTCTTAGGAAAGGAGATACAAAGCCAAAACTGTGCACTGAGGAGGAAAATACGACCCACAGATGGGGAAAATACTTTGTTTCCACTCCAAGTATGCAAACCCAAGTCTGATTGTTTCAATCTTAGTTGCCCTCCATGCTTGCATAAAAACTGGACGGGTCTTTTTGGAAGCACATTCACGGTTGTTGAGTAAAATACACGCATGCAGACCATTTCTGAAGAAGGCACGGACCGTGGGATAGGTATAATTTTTAGAACTGAAGATAACAAGCTTTTTCTATTTCTTCGTACCTTCAGGAGGTGAAGGCACTGTCATTTTACTGCATAAGGCACATCGTGGTAGGTCTGGAGTCCCACTTTCCAGCGAATGGCAGCTTGCTCTCACAGTTTGTCTCAGAGCTCCCATAGCGCCGAGCTCCTTCCTTCCTGGTAGAGTTTTGCAGGCATCCATGAGAGACGGTGAGAAAAGAAGTCAAGACGGGAAATGGGTTAAAGAGGAGGAAGGAAGATCCACACCCGAGGGGACTCCGAGTGCCTGCCAGCCGCAGGCTGCTAAGGGCACTTTATGCAAAGTTTTAAACGAAGCTTTTTAACCCATACAGTTACAGTCCCCCCCACAGAATGCAAAACTGATTGTCACTCTTGGCCTCAACCCAGTTTTAACGAAGCAATCCTAAACAAAATATCATTAAATAAACTCTAAATAAAAATTGCCATGGAGTTGACAAAAATTCAAATTGCAGCTGATTTACCATATGAGCAACTTTGTATTGATTATAACAAATATGATCCAGTTTTTTTTTGTTTGTTTGTTTGTTAAAATTTTCTTATCCATCCTGATTCATTTAAAAAATATTTTTAGGGATTCAAATCAGTATTTTACAATTACTTGCAACAAATAATTAGCACGTATTTTTAATATGATCAAGTGTAAGTAATGTTTTTGGTTAATCATCGTGGACTATTGTTCTACGTAAAAAGTAGCTTTCTCATTGTCAATGTTCTGAGGATGACGACCCTCTGAGGACATCTCACCCTGGGAGCCTCACATTTCCGTGGATTGAAAAGCTCCCTTAAAACTGAACTATTTATGACTTAATCTACCTGCACTCTGAGCTCATCGGGGCTCCTTATTGGTAAGCAATCACAGTGCCTCCTGGCTGAAGCCGCGGTGCCAGAGGTGGTAAGGCTCACGCTGACAGAGCTGCCTGGCTACTGCAGGCTGGGGCAGTGTTCCTTGCCCTTGGCAAAGAGCGCCACAAAGAGCAGGAGAGAGGCATACGGTACACCCAGTTTGCATATTTCCCCACATTCTGCAGTACGGTTAGCTGTGGGCAGAGCTTACAGCTTTGCCATTGTTATGGGCTTTGAAGCAAGCGTTTTTTGTTTGTTTGTTTGTTTGAGGCCATTCTATTGGGTGGGTTCCTGCAGGCATTATTTTGAGGAGTACTGGAGAAAGGTATTTTTTTTCTTTGTTTTGGTTTTCTAATAACAACAAATCATGAATTAATTTGCTGCACACGGAAGCTAAACAAAGGAAAACAATCCGTTGGGAATTAGCTTCTGAAAGGGGCTGGCAGCCAGAAGGCAGAAACCATTTGCCACCGCAGTTAGAAGAATGTTTGTTTGACGGGGTTTCCTTTTTTGACACCCAGGTTTCGTGTGCTGTAGCCTCTTGACTTGGCTGGCACAGAGATGAGTCTGCCCACACCCTGGCAGTCCTCCTTCCTGAAGTCTCGGTCCACCAGTGACAAAACTTCCCACTACAGTAAGTGTCAGGCTCAGGGTGGCCGGGCCGGCAGAGGACAATTGGTGCCACATGGGTTGCTTGCGTAGAAAGCTGCGCACAGAGAGTTGGAGTTTCGTGAGGGCACCGAGCGAGCAAGCAAGCATTTGTGTGTGTTCTGGAACAAAAGCATGAGCTACTTCAAGTTGTATTTTTTTTTTCTGCTTTCTGGAAAATATCGGGCTTTTGTCTTCTCAGAACTTTCATAGGACATTAACGAATAAGCATCATCATCGGCTCTGGGCATTTTAACACTTGATTACATCTGTGTCACTCTGCCTTCTAGAAAGTCACTCACATCGCCACAGCTGGCCATGGCAGCCTGTGCTGGACAGCTCTGTGTGGAATGAAGGAACTTACAAAACGTAACAGCAATAGAGTAAAAAGAGCCAATGAGATTAAAACAAGATGGAGACAGCGGAGGATGATGGCACACACTGTCCCAACCCCCCACCAGAGGTGCCCCAGCCACCACGAGTGAGCAATTGGTGCCAGTATCTCCGTGGGTACCAAGCCACCTCAGCCGGTATGTGTCAGGTCACCTGTTCTTCCTTAGTAATGTATTAGATTTGTTTTTCCCATCAAAAATGGTCCATTGCCTCCCTTTTTATAAAAAAAAATTTCTTTATTGCATAATAGAAATATTGAAAAGTAGATGATAATGTGAAAGGAAATTGCAATTAACGTTGCCTTCGGTTCTAGGTCTAGTCTAATTTCATGTATTGTAGAATGGTGATGATTAGAGAGCAAATTCTAATGAATTGGTCTGTGGGAGGCTTTCATTGGAACAGCAGGAGGGGGGCGAACATCTGACGATTCGAAACAGGAGAAAGCACTTGTTACTTTTTCTTCCCTTGCTTTTTCTATGTTTCTTCTGTACTGACAGATTTGTGGAAAAATCCTTCACGCGGAAGTTTTCTTCCTGTTAAATTATGAGTCAGGGTAGGGAATCCTGCTTAAAATAGCACGAGGAGAGAGGTGGTGCTGGTGCGTGTCTGGAGGACCGTGCTGTCCTCGTGGTTTCAGGTTTGTGGAGATCTGAGGGTTACAGAGCAAAGGGAGCGCAAGAGTAACGACGATGGAAGGAAAGCTTTACCAACGCCACCTCTGGGGACAACCCACCGGTGACGGGAGACTGAAAACCAACAGTGCCGCGGACTTAGCATACGGAGGTCCACCCAGGAAAGCGCCTGACCAAAACAAAGTAATGGAGCATCTTGTCCAGCACTGAGTAGAACTCACACCCTGCGGGCACAGCACATACAACAAAGAAGGACCAGGGCACAGAGAGCCAAACCATTTCTCTAAAATGCACCTGATAAAGGTTTCTCTTCATTGAGGAAAGATTGGCACCCCAAATTATACTGTAATTGTAATTGTAGACATACCTGACTTGTTAATGGAAATGTGACTCCTATTCGATTGGTATATACCATGGACTGGAAGGTTGTGTCTCCCTAAAGTTTCTATGATGAAACCCTAGTTTCCCAGTGGGATGGTATTTGATAGTGAGGCCTTCAGAGACAATTAGTATTAGATGTCATGAATGTGAGGCCCCATGATATTACTATCATGTGATGTCTCTGAGGGGCCATATGCTAAGTGAAATAAGTCAGACACAAGCCAATGACTGTATGATCATATACATATATATGTATATATGTATGTCTTACAGAAAGAGCAGCTACAAAAGTGGTTACCAAAGGCCAAGGGTCAGGTGGGGCGGGGTGGGAAGACCTGAGCAAATTGTACAAAGTTTCACTTAGTCTACAGCAGTGGCTCTCAACCTTCGTAATACTGTGACCCTTTAATACCGTTCCTCATGTTGTGGTGATCCCCAACAATAAAAGCATTTCATTGCTACTTCATAACTGTCATTTTGCTGCTATTATGAATTGTAATATTAGCATCTGATATGCAGGATAACTGATATGTGACTCCCAAAGGAGTTGCAACTCATAGGTCAAGAACCAGTGAACTAGAGAAATGAAGCCTGTCTCATTTGTCTACTGAATCTGTGGTGGCTAGTTAGTAATAATCTATTATGTATTTCAAAACTTCTGAAAGAAAAGATTTCAAAATGTTCTCTTCAAGGACACACACACACACACACACACACACACACAGGAGTGTAAGCTAAATGTATAGAATTATGAACTTTAAAAAGAATAGCAATAATAAAATTAGCAGAGACACACAGATAAAGCAGGGCCATAGGCCCTCTCTGCTCTCGGCCTCTGAGCACATAAAAAGGTAGCTATCTACAAGCCAGGAGGGAGACCCTCACCATACACCACATGAGCAGGTACCATGATCTTGCATTTTGCAGCCTCCAGTACAGTGAGAAATGAGCATTTAAACCAATAGTTCTAAACCTGTGGGTTATAATCCCTTCTGGGGTTGAATGACCCTTTCACAGGGGTCACATATCATTTAGCCTACATATCAGATGTTTCCATCATGATTCATACTGGTAGCAAAATTGCAGTTCTGAAGTAGCAACAAAAATAATTGTGTGGTTTGGGGTCGGCACAGCTTGAGGAACTGTATTAAAAGGTCATGGTATTAGAAAGGTTAAGAACTATTGATTTAAACCAACCAGTCTATAGCAATTTGCAATTAACAGTCAGAACTAAACTACTACTAATAAATATTGTCATAGGAATTAAGTCATTCCATATTGCCAAATGTAATAAAACAGCAAACCCCTGTACATAAGCACATTGGCAAGAAGGGCCCAGGCCCCAGGAAGACTCAAGGATTTGGGGTGGAAGCCAGCTAGCCAGCACCAGTGGGTTGTTCCACACAGCACCTTGTTGTGCAGTACCTCTCCATCCATAACCATCTGTCACCTTACCCTTGCACTGTCAAGGCTCTCACACCGCTCAGCTCTCATTTTCTACAACGAGAAACAATTTATTACCTCTTGTTCTCTGGTGCTGCCCGACATCAATGCTAAACTTTCTTTTTTTCAACAGCCCCCGCCCCCCTCAGAGAGGTTCCCATGTTTGGACTCATGTGGAACTATCTCTTTTCTTCATTGTGCAAACACCACTCTGAGTCATCTCATTTTGTCTTCTTCATCCTCTCTCTGGTGCCAAGAACGAATGAGTCCCAAGCCCTTTCCCTCTTCCAACCCTTCAGACAATTCTACAGTCTTTATTTTTTTATTTTTTTTTTAAATCTGATAATGGGGTTAGCAATGGCTGCCCTCCAGTCTGGTTTCAAAATTAAAGATAGAAAAGTGGATCATGAAGTCTCCCTGGACTGTTAAGAGAAAGTCGCAAGTTTCTGCTGCTTCCCTTTCTGTGAAAGTGCCCCACCCAAGACTGTGCATCAACTCTCTGGGCCCCATTGCTTACAAAATGAAAGGGAAGAGAAACAAGAGTATGATTTGTCAACTGCATTGGTGGTCAGCTTTTCTCGGGAAAACAGAAAACACGGTGCCATAGGCCAGCTCTTTGGTAAAAGAGTTTGAGACATAACAAGCCTAGTAAATGAGTGGTTTATCTTGTCTTTAAGATCTGGAGCCAAGAAAACATGCTCTAGAGAATGTTAGTGAGTTATTAACTGAGCATAGGAGGATGCCATTTTATTCCCTGGAATATCTTTTGAGCCTGGTAGGAGCTCAGGGTGGATATTTTGAAAAATATGACATCCTCATCTTTGTATCAAATATTTTAGAGATCCCACTTCCTCCTTTCCTTTTCTATGGCTCTCTCAAGAAAAACAAACATATTACTGTTTTTTCAAAGATTAGATATTAAAACATAAATATTGTCATTTCAGATCAGAAATTTCACCAGTGTGGTATGCTTTGGAGGGATAGCCAGCTACATTTCCCTGTGATGCACAAGATGTTAAAATGTTCCTATAGTTTTCTTTCATAGTCTTTCTTTGTGGCCTTTTGTAGAACCACTGGCTAGGCATTTATGTAGTCAAGGAAGGAAAAGCTAGTGGAGTAGGAAGAACTAGGCCCTGGAATTTCCTCTGGGTTACTGGGTTTTAACAGCCTTAGATAAAAGCAGGTGGGACCCGTAGACAAAACGTACACTGTTTATTCTACAGGAGGTATGCTGTGGGTGAACTGTGTACCACTAAGACTATGGCTAAATCTATCCAGGCTGTTAATCACCTCCCAGAGTTTCTTACACCCATGGTGGTAAGAATCAGCCATAGAACAAGAACATGAAAAAAAAAATGACACTGGATGGCATTAGGGTTCGGGTGAAGCTGATAATCATCTCTACAGCTTGGCTAGGAGGGACTAGAAACCTGAGGGTTGAAGCCACAGACACATACTGGGGACCTTTTGCTGTAGGAACACTTCAGGGTTGCTAAGGAGTCAATGAAAGTTTTGCTAACAGTTCAGGGGGTGCAGTTCAGCAGATATGGCAGTGGATGGCTGCTTACTCACATCACATTGGATCAGGAAGCAGAGAAAAGGGGAATGCTAGTGCTCAGCTGGCTTTTCTTTTTTTCCTCTTTCTTATTCACACTGGGACCTTAGCCCTGAGATGATGGTACCACTCACATTCAAAGTAAATCATCTTCCTGCAGTTAATCCCTGGAAATGCCCTCGTTGACACATCTAAAGCTCTGCCTCATTAACGTTTTAGGCATTTATCAGCCCAGCCAAGTTAACAATGGAGATTAACCACCCCAAGCCTATCCCTTATCAACTTGGCACATGAACACACCACTTTTATTTTATTTTTATTTTTTATTTTTTTGGTTTTTTTTGAGACAGGGTTTCTCTGTGTAGCTTTGCGCCTTTCCTGAAGCTCACTTGGTAGCCCAGGCTGGCCTCGAACTCACAGAGATCCGCCTGGCTCTGCCTCCCGAGTGCTGGGATTAAAGGCGTGCGCCACCACCGCCCGGCTATGAACACACCACTTTTAAACCACAACATTCTATCCTGGTCCCTATAAATTCATTGCCTTCAGTAATGCGGAAATACATCCAGCCTAATCTCAGAAGTAGCCATAGATTTGAATAGTCCCTATGTTGCTGGAAAGTTCAAAACCTCTTCTGAGAATCAAGACAAATGCTGAGTGGCGAGACACAGTAATTTGCTTTTTTTTTTTTTTCAGAAGTTACAAACTTTCAATGTAGGATATCAAACACAAACATTCCCAGGAGGATAGATGAGAAAAACTGGACCAAAGTGAGCCCCAAACCCAGCAAGGCAAACACCAAATCCCACAGCTCTCCATTCAGCAGCCGAGCTCTTGGTGGTAACATGGGGGACTCCAATGTGTTTTTGCAGCTTTATGGCTTGTAGCTCATGTGGCCTCACTTCACTTCATGCCCACAGCTTTCCTCACATGAAAAGTATTTCCAGTGTCCTGAGGTCTGCACCTCAGGCTTCTCTTTCACAGCTTCCCACAGTGTCTTCATCTTCTTATGGGAAATCTGACTCTGCCACAAACTTCCTGCCTGACACAAACCTCCATGACACCCTTCCTTCTTGTGTGTTGAATGCTTACAAAACCAGCAGCACATAGATGACATTGCGGCCACATAGATGAGTCTGGCGGCCACCTTCATATGCCACCTGGCTCCTCCTAGCACCGCTGTAGTGACCTCTGAGTGTCAAGGTCCCCGGGCTTGGAAACACCCTTTCTCAGGAGGTTGGTTTCCAAACAGGGACCTATGGCACTGGCATTTTGAGCTCCCTCTCTCCCCCTTCAAATGCTTTTAATATTTACAGTGGAAGTTCCTGAAGGGTGGGTGTTACAATCTTACACATGCTGCTGGGTGGAAGGTTCTGGCAGGTGTGGTGGTATTCTAATTGTACTGAAATGTGATTTTGATTGTATGTTAATAAATAAAGCTGCCCGGGGGAAAGAGCTATTAGAGCCATAGCAAGAGTGTGGCGGTGGTGGCACACACCTTTAATCCCATAGATCTCTGTGTGTTCAGGGATACAGCCAGCATTGGAGACATATGCCTTTAAGACCTGGGGGGGCTGTACATACAGACAGTGATGAGGCAGTCACGTGTTTGGGTTTACAACCAATGAGAAGGCAGAACAAAATACTATGAAAAGACGGACAGACAGGATATAGCTCTCTTTCGGGAAGCTGGGACACCGCAGGAGGAAGGATGAGATTTTAGCTCTGAGCTCTGACCTCTCGGCTTTCTCTTTTACATTGGTTCTGTGTTTCTTATTTAATAAGACGGTTGGTTACATCTACAGGCAGGTAGATCCAATGTGCCCAATGGCGAGTGAGAGACAGAGATGCCAGGCAGACAGCGCTCAGTGAAGAGTTTTATTTGGTGGGGGGAAGAGAGAGGGGAGAGAGAAAGAGGAAAAGAGGGAGATAGAGGGGGGTGTTATAGTGGTCAGCATAGCTGCCTTCCAAAAGGGAAAAACAAGGGCATCGCTAGGAGTCATTAGATTAAGCCCAGATCTTAACCTATCAGGGCAAACACCAAGTCTTGCAGCTTCCAAAGGGGAAAAACAAGGGCATCGCTAGGAGTCATTAGATCAAACCCAGATCTTAACCTATCAGGGCAAACACCAAGTCTTGCAGCACCCTGCAAGAGATCTTCGCTCCAAAGGGCTGGGTAGCCCTGACCCTCCATCTTTGCCGCCAGCATACAAGTTGTCGCTCTTGAGTTGACTCCAATACCCACCTTCAGCTTTTCTTGTTAGATATCCCACACACACAGTTCTGGGATCTCCAACATCCTGGGGTTTCCACTGTAACAGGCTTCATGTTCACGGCTTCACACAGAGGCCTTTTAGGCTTTGATTCTGCCACACATTGCCTTGCCTCAGTGATCACTCAGAAATATGGTACAAGACTCAAGACCTTCCCCAGTTTTATCTCTCCTGTCTCCAGAAACAGTGCTATGTGGGTGATGCTCTAAGGTTCTGCTGTCAACCCGTGAAGGAATCTGAACCCCTTGGACCAAAGTTGCAGCTACCTCTGCATGCTGACCTTGGGGAAACACTTTTCTACAGGAACTTCTTTAATAGGATTCTCAGTCCAGGATCTCTCTTTTTAAATAAATTTGCATTTTCACAAGTTGGAGCCTTTGGTGAGTCTTATTCTCTGGGTCCCCAGGAGACAAGCCTCTGAACATGCATGTGGTAGATCATCCAAATTAAATTGATTGAGTTGGAAAGACTCATCTTAACTGTGAGCAACATAATTCTATATGCTGGGATCCTAGACCATATAAGGAAAAAGTGAACTGGCCAGTTGCTCCAAACTTCTTCCTCTATAACTTCCCAACTGTGACAGATTGAATGCTAAGCCAAAATAAACTTTTTTCCTTGAATTGATTTTTTTCAGGTATCTTGTAATAGTAATGATAAAAGTAACTAGATCTTGCCATATTGACAGTATTAACCATTATATCCATTACTTAGAATTCTGCCTCATTTATATTTCAAAAGATTTATTTTTATTATTTAAAAGATTGTGTTTTGTGTGTGGATACATGCATTAGAGTGCAGATGCCTTTATTGTCCATGTTTGTGTTGGCCTCATGGTCTCCCAAACCCCCACCAGAATAACCCACTATGTTTAGAACATTATAGCAATATATATATATCACATATATTATATATATTATACACATATATATTACATATATATGTAATTTTTTATTTAGAAAAAATTTCTTTCCTTTTAGATACCAACCCCTGCGCCCTCTCTCTCCTCTCCCTCTCTGCCCCATTTATCCCCATCCCATCCCCATCCCCTCCTCATTGAGGGTAAGGCCTCCCTTGGGTAGTCAATACAGCCTGTCATACCATGTTGGTGCTGGACCTAGCCCCTCCCACCACCTGCATCAAGGCTCAGTAAGGCATCATACCATAGGGAATGGGGTCTAAAAAGCCAGTTCGTGTACACAGAATAAGTCCTGGTCCCATTGCCAGGGGACCCACAAACACATCAAGCTATACAACTTTCACCTACATTCAGAGGGCCTAGTTTGGTTCCGTGCATGCTCCCCAGCTGTCAGTCCTGAGTCCATGAGCTGCCATTAGCTTGGGTCAGGTATTTCTGATGTTACAGTACTTCTTTAGCCCACACCTCTAAATTCTCATACATTTCTCCCAGAAACCAATTCCAAACGCCTAAAAGGCATAGACTCAGAAGTCACAGCAGTACCCCACTACTTGGTCCTAACTATTTATGTAGTCATTGTCTCTATTGTGGTGACCAAATACCTGAGGAGAATCAACTAAAGGGAAAGGAGGTTGTATTTTGGCTCACAGTTCAGGGGTCAGGGGCCAGCATGGCTGGGAAGTATGGCAGGGGTTGGGGGGTGGGGGTTGGCGGGAAGCCCACTCACTCACTTCTCAGAGCAGCAAGAAGCAGAAAACAGGTAACACTGACACTCTGAAGTGTGTTCATTACCTGTCAAGGTCCTCTCTATCCTTCCATTGCTGTGACACTGAGTATTAGACCAGGTACTGGACATCAAAGCTGGAAGCATCACTGTCTAGAATGCCTTGCTGGATTTGGGATAGAAAGGGATCTCATTTCTGGATCTTTTCATTACCACCCTATGTTCTGCAGTCCATCCACTCTTCCCTCTCAGTCATAACCATGTGCACTGTGTCATTCAGGACACAGGGGGCGCTGTGCTTGCTCTCCCCTAGGTCCTCATCTGCTGGAACACTCAACCGTTCAGGCTATGGATCTAAATTTACCTTTTCAGGGGGAGTTTTGCTGTGGGATGTTCTGTATGTTCTGTGGGAGCCCATTCTTGGGTTCCTCGTGGCTTTACCCAGCAGGTCCGCATAGAGGATGATTAGGACCATGGGCCTGAGTGCAGGTGTCTGAGTTGGTCTGCACTTGGCTGTGCTGGGGGATGGTCTGTATGTCAAGTTGCTCTGATTGGTCAATAAATAAAACACTGATTGGCCCGTGGCTAGGCAGGAAGTATAGGCGGGACTAACAGAGAGGAGAAATAAAAGAAGAGGAAGGCAGGAGTCACTGCCAGCCGTCACCCTGACAAGCAGCATGAAAAGATGCCGGTAAGCCATGAGCCGCGTGGCAGGGTATAGATTTGTGGAGATGGATTAATTTAAGGTATAAGAACAGTTAGCAAGAAGCCTGCCATGGCCATACAGTTTGTAAGCAATATAAGTTTCTGTGTTTACTTGGTTGGGTCTGAGTGGCCGTGGGACTGGCAGGTGACAAAGATTTGTCCTGACTGTGGGCAAGGCAGGAAAACTCTAGCTACAGAGTTTTCTTGTTGTTGTTTTTCATCCCAACAAGAAGGAATTCCTCCTAACTCTTCATGTATACTAGCTGAAATGATCCTTTATCTTTCTTCTGGCTCCTGTTCTGATCTCCAGGAGAACAAAGATGACAGGAAACCAGGAATCCAGTCACCTGCAGTGTCAGGGCAGGACCCATTTTAGCTCTTCACACACCTACACAGAGTAGGGGTTCAAAACATTTCTTAAAGGGGTAGATGAAACTGAAACCTGGCCTACAGCCGTAACATGGCAGCAAGAAATTATTGGAAATTATTGACATTCAGCATCCATCATCCTCAGAAAAAAAAAAAATCACTAGTGGAGTAAACCAAAGACAGAAACAGGTTTCAGAGGATAAGAGAACAATATTCAGTTACTGAGAAGCAAATGGGGCAAAATACCATTCCTAACTGTATAAACTGGATAGATCCTGGTTGCAACTTAAGAAGTGTAAGTGACATCTGAAGTTCACTAGCATGGATAATGATCTGTGTAGCTTTTGGAGCCTATCCTGGAACTCACTTTGTAGACCAGGCTGGCCTCGGACTCTCGGAGATTCACATGCCTCTGCCTCCCAAGTGCTGGGATTAAAGGCATGCACCACCACCGCCCGGCAATGATATGTATTTTTAAATAATAGATGGAGTTCCAGCACATGGAACATTCTAAACATTTCTTTCATTCATATCGAGACTGGGCCATGTTAAATGGTTTTCATCTGTTCTATCACAATGGGAGTGTTTCTGTTGTTACATCTTCTGTGTTGTCTTGCATAACTGTTTTCTCCGCTGCATTCATCCTGAGCATACAGCTCAGTTTCTTATACACCTCTGCTACTCTGGAGTCAAACCCAGGGCCTGAACATATCACATAACTGGTAACTGTTTTAGAAAGAGAAACTTGTGTGCATGGGAGGTTGGGCTGACAGTTAAGCAATCACAACTAAACAAGACAAACACAGTCCCGTCCCACCCCATCACCAAGTGACTAGAACATTTGAGAGCGCAGTCTACCTCTCTGCTGCCGTTGTAGCAATAACAACAATAAGACTGGTAATGCATTTCATCTGTGTTTGTCAGGCATCAACAAGTGGTTTGGCAAAAGAGCTAGAAGCAGATGAGGGGGCTGCTCATTTGATGGCAGAGATTGGGGTCAGGTTAGAGGACACATTTAAAACTGATTCTTACTAAACATAAACATTGAATATTCTCACAAGAAATCTGAAGTGAAAGTGTGATTTTGCTTGCAACAAACTATGCATGTGCCATCTGTGTGATTTTAGGGGAAAGACATTCTCCTGAAGTATTAGAATTTGCACTGTTGTCTTTTAAAAATGACAAATAGTTCAAAAATTCTAGTGAAGTTTTGGAGCTGCAGAAGTAAGTCCCAGAAACAGAATTGAAGCTTGGTGTAATTTGAGATTCTCTTTAAGCCTTTCCTGGCCCTTTCATTGTTCCTATATTTGCTAAGGAACAATTTAGCTTTCTACACTTAGCTTGATTTTATTAACATGGAAGAGTTTGGATGTAGTTATCTAGTACCTTATTTACAAATCATTTATTGAGATGGACTATGCGTCTGGCATAGTTCTAGACATTGAAAGTAATGGTAACTTAACAGTGGGAGTTCACACAGATAATGAGTAAGCAAAGGAGTGGCAAAGATGACTTTAAGCAAGCAAGGCACTTGAGAAGAACAAAGCAAAGTAGTTACAGACAAGGAATACATCCAAACTTCTCATCTCCAGGGCATGTTAATGAAGTCTAAAAGATTGTGCGGCTGAATAAAGAGGAAAATAGAAGATAAATAACACCCACATCATAATGAAAGTCACACATGGTAGTGTGTTCACCATGAGCAAAAGTCAGCACAGTTCTTATAAGTGAGTGCCAGACATCATTGACAAGAAACAATGAGAGCTAAACCCAGCACACTGTCAAGTTGTCCTGGAATACTGAGCATCACTGTCCTCCAATTAGTGCCATTTGAATTAATGTTAATGTTCTAAAACAATATTTGCTAGGATTTTACAATGACAAAGCTTGGGCCATGTATCCTTAGCTAATGTTACCAACCAAGAATTTTCTCTTCCTTTGAATTGCCTTTACTGTTATAAAATGAATGATAAACTCCAGGAATAAAGTAAAAGCTGCCATGACTAGATGAAACAATGGAGGTGGTATATGGTGTAAAGGAAATTAAGTGATTTTTTTTTTCACAGAAATCATTGAACTGGTCCGGAATAACATGAGAAACTGAAGTCAACCATATAACAACATGAATAAGTAGATAAGAGCAAGCTCATAATTTAGGAAATGTAAGGCAAATTTTATATATAAATTGAAAAGACATAAAATTAGACAATTTTGTGACATTAATTAGCTTCGACCATAAATATGACCCATATAGTCTTAGAGTTGAATTCATAATGCATTTTTTCTAATGATAAAATCAAAACACTAAAAACTTATCATTAAAATTCAATTAAAACAAGAAGGTTTAGAGTAGTATGTCTGTGGGTACTCCATGTCCAAGAACATGTACTTGTAGGCCTATGGATTTTGAGAATGATGAAAACAACATCAAAGACCAGCGACATTATAAACACTAGGCAGAGAACTGTCTCTTGAAATCAAAACACACCCCATGATAAGCATGCCCAAATTTGGTAACTCAATAGATTAAGTGGACAGTGGCTCACAATGTCTATCAGCTCTGTTTTACAGGCAAAGGCTCTATGCTACATCCTAGGATAGAGGTTATCTTTGGAGGAATCTTATCGCTTCATTGGAAAAGAAAACACACACACACACACACACACACACACACACACACACACATGCCATTTTCTGTGTAACACATGAAGGCACTAGCAGAAACACTTGTACAGATGCAGTACAATCAGACATGGACTGTCAGGGACGCTTCTGTGCGGAGCATTTCTTTTCTATCAACTATGACCTTGACTCAAATTGTACTGGGTGGGAACTGTCTACTCAGAGACAGGTCTATTATATTTTTTTAAGTTGTATATCCCCAAATATTGTTAGCTCAATATTTCATTGCTTACTAAAAATTCCCATTGGTTATTTTGAAATGGTTTCATCTTTAGTATGTTTAAAAGAAAAAAATTTATTTGTAGTCTTCAAAAGCCTTCTTCCTCTGACAACTACATTTTCTTTTTTATTTACCCGGGCTCCAGTATTCATCATCATTAACCCATTTATGTCATGACTAGTAATTACACTATTCAAAATTCATCTATGTCATTTCCTTCTCATGTTATTCAGTTTAGTTTTGATTCATAATCTTTCTTATCAAGCTTATTGAGATAAATATTTAATTGAATGAGAAATCCTTTTCCATGCTTTATTTAGAATTCAGATTCTGAAGACAGTTTTAAATGTTTCTTACTATTTCCCTACTGAAATTAGTCTCACTTATCTAAGAATAATAAATTAAAAAATAATTAAACCAATATTTACACAGTAGAATATTCAAAGTAATTAACGACGTGTGAGTGCACTAATAGCATGGGGTATAAAGTTTTTCCAGCAATATGTTGTCAATTTTGTTAGGATAAATACTTATATGGAAATAGGAAATCTGTTCAAATAGAAACAACTATTACCTCTAAGATTTATGTCATAACTGATCTAATTTTCTTTTTATGTTGTCATTTTTCTGATTTTAAAATAATGACTGTGTGAATCTTTTATAATTAAAGAAAATAAGTTATAAATTTAAAACAAGATTCTGGTGGTTTTCATGCTGGTTGATAAAAACTAGATTGTCATGGCTGGCTGTTAAGCCTATCCTGATTCTGAGATCTACCTTAAGATCCAGCTATGCCACTCTTGGGCATATACCCAAAATACCCTACATCCTACCACAGAGATACTTGTCCGTCCACGTTCATTTCTGCTGTACTTACAGTGACCAGATTGGAAACAGCCTAGATATTCATCAATGGATGAATGGTTAAAGATAATGTTATATATTTGCACAATGGACTATTACTCAGCAGTTAAAAATGAAATCATGAAATTTGCAGGTAAATGGATAGAACTAGAAAAAAAATCATTCTTAATGAGGTAACCCAGACCCGAAAAGACAAATATGGTATGTATTTGTTTATATGTGGATGTTAGCTGTTTTGTCTTTGATAAGCAGGCTACAACCCATATTACTACAGAGGATAGCTATAGCTTGAGGGAATAGAGGGGAGAGAAGTATCTCCCTAGGAAGGAGATATAGACTCGATAGTTATGGGTGGGTGGAAGGGAGTGGGGCAGAATGGAATAATCAAGCAGGGAGAGGAAGGGAAGGAGGGAGTATGGGAGGAGATAGATATTGGAAGGAGCAGCTAAAAATAAGGGCCATTTGAGGGGTCATATTGAAACCTACGATAGTGGAAGCTTCTTAAAAATGTGTGTGTGTGTGTGTGTGTGTGTGTGTGTGTGTGTGTGTGTGTGTGAAAGAATTATAAATGGAATCACCAGACGAAAGAAGAGACAAAGCTACAAGTAGACATTTCTCTCCACCAAATGAAACTTCCAGTGCTAGGGATTGCTTTGGCAATATCTCGTGTTTTCTTCTACACTCTGATGGTAAGGCCCCATTGCTGAAGGTAACACATACACAGTTCATTGAACACGGAGAAGTTGAACTCATGCTACCCAGAGCCTTTACCCCTACTGAATAGTGTTCATGGTACTGAAAAACCCTCTGCTTGCTACCAAAGAAGAAAGGCAAACACCAGCTCAGTTACCAACCGGTCTGCAATGGTGACCTGCCTGTAAGACACACTGGTGCCAATAGTGGCATAAAGCTTGTGGAAGTAACCAACCAAAATCTGACTGGATTTAAGGCCCAATCTGTGAGTGGGACCTACCCCTGTTACTGCTTGGGTGGTTAAGAACCTGGGATTAGACAGGCCAGAGGCCTATAGGAAAACCAAATACTACTGTACTGCTGAAGAAGTACAACAGTAAAATGATTCCTAAAGACATTCTGTTATATTCATAGATCAGTGTCTTTCTCAGCTATCGTCAGAGAAGTTTCTGCTTGCAGCAGGTGGAAACAAATGCAAAGACCCAGAACCAGACAACATGCAGGGAATGAAAGATCTTGGAACACCCAGTCCTAAGTGGCATGTCTTCATCAAATCTCTCTCTCTTCAGGGCTTAGGGAACTCTGGGGAACATGAGGCAGAAAGATTGTAAGAGCCAATGAGGATGGAGGACACCAAGGAAACAAGGCCTTCTAGACACAACAGGGCTGATGCATAAATGAACTCACAGAGACTGTGGCAGCATGCGCAGGGCCCACGCAGGCAAAGATAGATGGGGTCCCAAAGCTGAGCTGGGAAATGGACACAAGTTTCTGCATCTGTATGTGTTCTTGTGCCCTTTCTGTGGCTTCCTTTTCCCCTCTTTGTTTTGTCCTGTTCATGTTTGTTTTTATTTTATCTTCTTATTTTTCTTTCTTTCTTTTTTTTTGTTTTAGATGTTTTTGTTTTTTAATGAGAAATCAAGAAAGGGAGTAGATTTGGGTGGAGGGGTAAGGAGGTGGGGGAAGATCTGGGAGGAGTTGAAGGGGAAGAGATTGTAATCAAAGTATATTGTATAAAATTTTATTTTCTAGAAAAAATAAAAAGCATTAAAAAAGATTATTACTATTCTAACCTAGATGACATTCTCCCTACTCTATTCCAAAATCTCATTCTTGAGTTAAAGCTGGACCTGTCCAGAAACCCCATGGCCATCTCTGCTGTACTTCGTCCATCCTGCTTTAGACATATGGTCTTCCTTGTACCCCAATTCCACCCACCTCTCAAGGCCCACACCTGCCAACGTATTTCATCTGTTTTAATGAGAAAATGATAGCCATCCTTGATACCTTTTCAGTTGAACATCTCTGTGCTTTTTTTCAGTATTAAATGATTTAGCTCTGAAGAATAAAAGCTACCATGTTATAAATCACAGCCCTTGGAGGACAATACAAACTGCCCAGATCCTGTACTAGATAGCTCTGTGTCACCCTAGGGAAGCTCCACCAGAGCTGTCTCAGGTAGACATTTTTAGGTTGTACATGAGAGAGCCCAAATTCAACTCAGTATTTTAAAGTAGGGCATTAAATTGGTCTATGTCAATGGTTCTCAACCTGTGGATCACTGAGCACATATTAGATGTTTACATCACAATTCATAACAGTAGCAAAATTAGAGTTATGAAGTAGCAACAGAATGATTTTATGGTTGGTGGGTCACCACAACGTGAAGAACTATATTGAAGGGTCACAGTATCAAGAAGGTTGAGAACTACTGGTGTATGTAAATATAAATGCAGAGCTAGAGAGAGTCTTCATAGCTTTGGTGTGCCTCTCTAAGGGTTTCTAATGTGTTCTTTGCTTTGTTATCAGGTTCTGTTCTCAGGAGCTTGCTGTGTGGCAGAAACAAAATGCTTGCAGAGAATTTAGACTTTCTGTTCACTGCAAGATGCATTTTCGGAAAGTTCCAAGTTCATTCTGATGGCAAGGGTCTAGGCCTCTTGATCACCTCACACCAATGTCTGTGCCCAAGATGAAAAGCACTGCTTGGTTGACTCGGGTTGATTTCTCTATGCCTGGATTGTATCTAGAAGGGCTTCCTCTAGCCTCATACATCAGATAGTAGGTACTGGGAAAACAGAGGAGTACTAGTGAGAGGCAGATAGGAATTCTGAACATAAAGGCTGTCTACACTACATCATGCCCGAAAAACTGATTAGTGCCAAAATGTTAGTACTTACATGCCAGAGAACTCAAACAACATGTGCCATTCATTTCACTTCAGGAATGCTTGCAGGACCGAAACCATTCTTATATCAAATTGCTAGCGAGTATGTTTTCAAGATATGCGATGATGAGAGTTTTAGAATGAGACTATGACGAAACCACCACTAGCTAAACACTGGCTCCCTCAGATAAAAGCCCACTCCTAGATCACACATTGCATTCCATGACATGATTGCCCTTCATTGGCTGGATCTCGACATTTGTTGAGCAATTCTGTGAGCAGGACTGTTCCAAAATGATCAACTTCTAGAAACCCGCCTTAAACATTGAATAAATGCTTTATATTTTGAAATATAATCCCCAAACATATTATTGCTGATATGAAAGCACACATTTAGAGGCTAGATTAAGTTTGATGCAATACTTATCTCTTCAAAATTTTGTGGCGACGTTTTGTATAACTTTTAGTTAGTAGGTGCTGCCAAGTTCCAGGGAACTATTATCAGATGGTGATACTAGACTAGTTTCATGCTCAATTAGTTTGGGGGTCACGTCTTTGCAAACTGGTATAGTATCAAGATAAGACAAAGCCCAGAGGCTTCTACTTGAAGGACTGATGATCAGAAAATGTCTCTCAGAAATAACCAGCCTTTCCTTATTTAATGAATTAATTCGTGTGCACACACATGTGTGCCATGAAGCAGGGATGGGAGTCAGATGACAGTTCACCCAAGCTGCTTCTCTCCTATCACGTGGGTCCAAGGAATCAAACTTAGGTTGTCAGGCTTTGTAGCAAGTGCCTCTACCTGCAGAGCCATCTCATTGGCCTACCCAAACCTGAAAAGATGATGGGTGGATAGGCTCTTAGCTTCCTCCTCTTTTTCTTCCACTACAATGAGACTACTACTTTCTCCATGTCTATGTATCATGACTCTTATTTCAGGTTCTTCTTATTTTCACATCCTGGAGGAGAGAGGAGAGATGATAAAAGGATAAAGAGAGCCCATGGATCATGCAGGACCATCTCTTTACAGAGTATGTGCAGAGACTCGAGGCTCCAGTAGAAACACTCCAGCCCAAAGACAGAAATCAGGTACTCCAGTTCACATTCCCAGGCAGTTTGGGCAACCAGTTCTTCCTTTAAACTCCAAAAGCCCCAAGATTGATTATGTACAATTAATGTAAATCAAGTGTCATTTTCAAGTGTGACCTAGGGTGATAGAGGAAAATTCTACAGGAGGATTGCAGAAGTGTAAGAATAAGGAAAATATTCTTGGACTAAGTAAGATGCTTGGTTTATTGGAGACTATAACTTCAAATTGAATAAAGGCTTAAAAAGAAGAAGGAAATAGCAATAATCAAAGGACGGATATTGTAGACACTGAGAAACTAATTACAAGTAACTTTCCACTTGAGAAAATAGAAGTGTTCTGCCTTTCACAGGGATGAGTGAATCTGCTCCTCCAGCTGGGAGTGAGATTATTATTATTTGGGTCTAGACAGCAAGGATACAGTAGAGTCCTTTGTCAATATGATACTATTTGTAACCTTTATGGTGAAAAGGGACAAATTTCCCCACAGCTTTTAATAAAAGGTGCTCAGAAGTAGCTATACCCTCTTTAGGTCCTGGAATGAAAGAGACCGATAAAAAATACTGTAGCAAGCCCTATCATCTCACCCGAGAGCAGGGAAGCCCTGGGGCCTGGAGGGGAGAAAGAGAATGCAGGAAGAGGGTAGGTTTTGAAGTGCTGTGGGTGTGTGGGGATAAAGAACATAGGATTCTGGTTGTGGTGGGACAACAAAGGAAAATGGAGACAATGGCAGAGGGTAAATAAGAGGATGAGCCAAAGGAGCAGTGGGGAGAGATGGCCCACGGAGGTAGAGAGCACTTCAAGAGAGGGAGAGCTTTGTCTGAGTTCCACATGAAGAGCCCGGAGGAGGGAAACATCACAGACCTGAACAGAGGAGAAAGTAAAGGGAAATGAGTATAATAGGTTTCACCAGATGGGACCCAGCCCTGCGACAGAGAAGGGGAGGGCGTCTAAGCCCCAGCCTGGGGAAAAGCATCACACCTAAGAAAGCGCAAAGGAAAGGATGCTTCAGAGAATCAAGCCCGAGAGCTGACAGACATGGAGCCACTACAGCTCAGAGTAGGAGAAAGCACCCCCCCACACACACACACACGCCACACACACACACACACACACACACACACACACACACACACACGCACGCACGCACGCACGCACGCCACCGCTGGCATGAGACCCTGAAACTCGGAAGGCAGAACAACACGGCCCGCACTGAACAGGACTCAAGCAGCTACATAGGAAGAGGAAGACATATTTTAGAGTGACCAAAAGAAAAAGGTGCTTGCTGGGCAGGATTACCATCAAAACGAAGGTTTTCAAAGTGTGCAAACACGAGGCGCTGAAGGGTGACAGAGCGAATGTAATATCCTTCCTGGAACCCACCTCAGACTGAACGGGGCAGGCTGGTGGTTGCTGGTTTTCCAAAGAAGGAGAAATGGCAAGGCCATACTGCAGCAACGCACCCGATGGTCTCCAGGATTTAGACACCGTCTGAGTCCTGGCTGTAGCAGCTACTGTCACTGGCACTTTGAGCAGATGATTTAACCTCTGGGTTTTAGTTTTTCAGTGAGACCCACAACAGGACACACTCTCCGTTTGATTTTTATGGAGACTGAAAACGGCCATGCACCTGAAGACCTTGGTTTGGTGTCCAGAGATAGCACAGTGCAGTCTATGTCACTTTGTGAAAACTGTCAAGTGTGGTGTTAGGCCAGGCGGGGGGAACCCCAGACTCCTGCTTGAGACCCTTTCTACCAAACTGTGTAGCTAAATATGACACCTGCTTGAAAGGATGTTCATGAAAGTGATGGGAAAGAGCAGAGACCATCAGACCCTAAAGTAAAACTGTGAGAGGTTGATTTTTTGAATGACATGGGAAGATATTTCACCTAGAACTTGTATACATATGAACAAATGTATACAAGCATACACACATATGTACCACACACCCGTACACACACACAGCCACACATACAATCATGCACATACATATACACACCTATACATGCAGGAACACACACATATACAACCAGAAACACATATTTGCACATATACATACATGCACACATATACACATGTACATATATGTAACTGTATACACATGTACACACATGTATACATACATACATGGTATCAGGAGAAATCCTAAGTAACCAAAAGGTGATCTGTGGATTTAGATGTTTGTAACTGAAGAACAACCAAGGTGGACCTGGAGCTTCTATGGTTGTGGTATCTTTGCAGCTGTACAGTAGGTGGGTTGGGGAGGGGAAGGTGAGTCATAGGGGTCAGTGGTAAGTCCTGGTTAACTCAGTTGCTGTGGTGACATTTTGTCTGTGTATTCCAATGAAGTTTATCAGAGTATCAGAGGAAAAAGCCGGCCATATTCTCACTACTTGGAGATCCTCAGTCAAAGAGACCTACTTCCTGTCTACCCGAGCCTAAAGGTCTTTCTTTTCTGCCATCTCATTTCCTCTCTCCACCAAGCTACATCACTCCCTCTTCCTGCCCAGCTCTGTTACTTCCTATTTGTCTGTACAGCTCTCCAGACCTTTATGGTTAGTGCTGGGATTAAAGGTATGTACCACCACGTTTGGCTCTGTTCCCCAGGGTGGCCTTGAACTCACAGAGATCCACACAGAACCCTGCCTGCTAGGCATGATAGAATTAAAGGCATGTGCTACCATTGCCTGACCTCTGTGTTTACTATAGTGGCTGGCCTCTTCCTCTAATCCTCAGATAAACTTTATTGGGGTACACAGATAAAATATCACCACATTTTCCCTTTTTTGTCTAATATAAAAAATAAAAAAATAAGTCATAACTAATATAAGAAAAACTGTTGGGATACACAGATAAAATATCACCACACAGTGCTTTTGTGCATGGATGAAGCAATAACAATGCACAAATGCTCCCATTTCTCCATGCCCACACCAAAACTTTTTTATTTTACAGACATGAGTAAATATACCGAGGCTTTAATTTGTATTTCCCAGATGATTGTCAATATCAAGTTTCATGGCAATTTCCCCTCAGGTATTTGTAGATCTTTTTTGGAGAAATGCCTGTTTAAACCCTTTGCCCGTCAAAAATATTTATCACTGTGGTATAGGCCTGATTTTTATTAATATTGATTAATATTAATATTTTGATTAAAATTTTGACTATTAATCCTTTATTAGATATATGATTTTAAAATATGTTCTCCTACTCTGTGGGCTAGCTAGTCACTCTATTGATGGTTTCATTTATTCTAAAGAAGCATATTGGTTTGTGACATGATTAGCAATAATTTTGTTTGAGTTTTGGATGTCAGAGCTAGGCTATCATTTGAAGAGTCATGTTGTGAAGTATGCGCCCTATGTTCTTATAAGAACTTTATAGTGGTAGCCTTACATTTAAGGTTTTGATTATTTTAAGTTGAGTTGTTTCAAGAGACAAGGTGTCGTCACTATGCTTCCCAGGCTAGCATTCGAGTCCTGGGTTCAAGTGACCAGTACTGCCTCAGCTTCCTAAGTAATTGGGGCTGCAGGTACATGCCACCGTGTCCAGCATGGTTGAATTTTTGTGTGTGGTCTAAGAATATCCATACTTGTTAGCATGATGTTCTACCAACATCATTAGTTGAAAAGACTACTCCCTTTCCATGAAATAGCCTCAGTATCTTTATTGAAGATGATTTGACCACATATGCATGAGTTTTTGCAAATATCTATGACTTGGATATCTACTAGGCTTATTTTGTTTCTCATAATTATTTTGGCCATTTTTTTGTGTTCTTGTGATTTTATATGAATTTTAGCATTGGTTCTTAATTGGGATTATATCTCTAGCAATCCATGGAGTCTATTTAATGAGTAAAGAAATTTATTTGGCGATTAACTCACAGGACAGAATAAAGGAATTTGCTGCAGGATCTTGGAAGGATGAGGCACAGTCTGATGCTGTTCTCTGGCGAGCTCTGCCCTGGTCTGTTCCAGCATCCAAAACCATGAGGTAGCGAAGAGAGAGTGTGTACATGTATCCCTGATCTCAAGGGTCTCCCAGCGGCCACGCGCCAGGGTCATGTACCTCAAGGTCATAGGCAGATATAACAGTTATCTGCTACCTCACTAGAGGTGGTTCTTCAGGGAATGGCTCAAACAGCCACCCACTACAGTTCTTCTATTTCTTTTCTTTGGTGATGAGAGTGCATGAGTGTACATGGTCTGCGTGCGTGTGTGTGTGTGTGTGTGTGTGTGTGTGTGTGTGTGTGTTGAACTGCTCTGCTCATCTGTGAAGGCACCTGTGGAGGCCAGAGGTTGATGTTGAGATAGCTTCCTCAATCACTTCTTTACTTTATTATTATTATTAGTGTGTGTGAGAGAGAGAGAAAGAGAGAGAAAGAGAGAGAGAGAGAGAGAGAGAGAGAGAGAGAGAGAGAGAGAGAGAGAGAGAGAGAGAACCTTTAGATCACTGGCCAGCAGGCTCTTAGGACCCACTGTTTTACACCCACTACACAGTGCTAAGGGCCCGGACATATGTCATTACAATTATCTCTACATAGATCCTGGGCATCAGTCACCTACCTGAGTGAGTGCAGTGAATGCTTTACCCATGGAGCCATCAGCTCCTCTTTGCCTCTATGTTGTACTTCTTAAAAGTGCCATTGGAGGGCAGCCGAGAGCAATTGCTGTAGCCTGTGTAGTTTACAAGGCTCTTGGCCACCACCCTGACAAGTGCTCACAGGGAAGCATCTCGTGCCTGACACTGAAATTTTCATTTAACAACTCCTATCATCTATGAGTAGAATGGTTCCCCAGTCAGGATACCTCTGTTCACATTTCTCTTAAATATTTTAAAAATTAGTTTACAAACTGGTGAGTTTCCATAAAGTTTTTGCATAGGTCTTTCATTTTGGTTAGCTTACTCTCTAAACTCTCCTCTACTCAATTCCTCTGTCCTCATCCCCACTTAAACCTTTAACTCCCAGATTTTTCCTCTTCTTACTTATCACATGTGTTTATTGACCTCACCAATTATATTTGACCCTATTGCTGATGAACTCACACACTTCAGTTGTAGGACATAGAGAACTCCATCTCACACCAACTAGGAAATTTCTTCCCTATTGGCTAAATTTCATAGTACTGGAAAGTGCTTTGCAGACCCCTGGAGGAGGAAAGACATCAGTGGTTTTACCCACTGTGCTGGCTAGATTTATGCCAACGCCACACAAGCAAGAGTCATTTTAGAAGAGAGAACCTCAACTGAGAAAATGCCCCCGCCAGATTGGCCTATGAGCAAGCTGTGGTACACTGTCTTGATTGATGATTGTTGTGGCATGGCCCAGATCGCTGTGGGTAATCCCACCTCTGGATTGGTGGTCATGGGTGCTATAAGAAAGCAGGCTGAGCAAGGTAAGAGGGCCAGTCTAGTGAGTGGCACTCCTTCTTGGTCACTGTATCAGCTCCAGCCTCTAGGTTCCTACCCTCTTTGAGTTTCTGCCCTGACTTCTCTCAGTAATGGAGAGTGACCTAAGAGTTGTAAGCTGATACAAACCCTTTCCTCCCCATGTTGTTTGTAGTTATGATGCTTTATCACAGCAACAGAAACTCTAAGACATGCAGCGTCGGTCTTTGCATGCTACAATACCAAACATGCCAGTCAAGATGAGCTCACTGCTGCAATCGTGGCATGACTGTTGTGTGGATAATAAACTATTTTCTGATAGGGTTTGAGACCTGCTGCATTGGAAAGAATTCATGTGTGTCCTATAATCTTTGCTAAAAGGACGTAACAGAGGAGATCAGAGACCCTGTGGGGAAACTACTATTGTTGTTTTGATAAGTGGTTACGTTGTCAAATTGTCTTCTAAATATTCATGCTTATACCCATTGATTTTTTTGATGCTCACAACCTTGATTAGAGAAGCTTCTTATGCAGTGGGAAATAGTTCATGAGGACTCATAATTGATCAATGTGTAAAGAGCTGTGAGTGTTCTCTCCTAGATGGAACACCATCACCACCCTAAGGCTAAGGGGACAAACACCTCAGGAGTCAGAAAAGATGGAAGAGCTGGAGGATGGGGGAAGAGTGCTGTGTAGTGCCAACTTCTGGATGTTATGTGGACCTAACAATCTCAACTAACAATACCTTTTGTTATCTGCACAACACCTGCATTGGGAAAAGGGTTTGTTAAGCCTGCATCCTGCCACCCCAGCTTAGGTTCTGTTGACAGCTGGTGGATACTAGGGGAGAGAGAATCATTTTTTCTTTGGATACATGGCTACTTTTAGATTGCCAATGCTCCAGTCAATACTAATTGAACTCAGTGAGTTCTTTTTAAAAATGAAGAGAACACGTAGTTTGGAAGGGGATGTATGAGGACTGAAGTCCATAAAGAGAGGGATAGTGAGAGGTGGGTATGATAAAAATACACTGTAAAAGTATGAAATTCTTAAAGAATAAGTAGGAAGAGGTATAAAAATGCCATTGGAATTTGAGGATGGCATTGAATCTGCAGATCACTTTGAGTAGTAGGGACATTTTAATATTAACTCTTCCAACCTATGAATAAGGAGTCTATTTCCATTTATTTGTGTGTGTGTGTGTGTGTGTGTGTGTGTGTGTGTGTGTGTGTGTGTGTGTGTTTGCCCTAATCCTGTTGGGATTCCAGGTGTGTGCTGCCATACCTGGCTTATTGTGTAGCTTTCCGTATATATCATTTACAACATTGATTAATTATTTTGTTCTCTTTTGTATTTTTATATATGGGATTGTTTCTTAATGTGTTTTAAAATTATTTGTTATTACATGGATATACATTATTTTGTGTATTTTACAAATTTTGATTTTGCTTATTAGTTCTGTGGCTCTTCAGAGTTCACAAAAGGCATCATGCACAGGTATAAGAGTATATATTTTTTACTTTATGATTTGAAAGCCTTTTATTTCTTTTCCTTGGCTAATTATGGTGACTGGGACTATTGATACTTGTCAGGTCCAAGGGGAATTCTATTTCCCCAACTTCAAAACACTGAAGGGACAAATGGCTATCTGTGGTGTCTATTAGCATATCAAAGTGCATGGTGGCCTCCTGGATCCCTCAGGAGGGTCACAAGTAGTATTACACATTTCAAAGTCCATGCTAGCATCCTTGCTCTTCTCACTTCCCTCCTTACCCTAAATTTGTTAGCTCACTGGCTCACCCCCACTCCATACTAATTCTCCTTATAACCCTGCTATTTTGGCTATGTTCCCTCTCTTTCAGCTGCTCTCTTTCTTTGTCTTCCTCTCTGTCTCTATCGTCCCCGTCTCTCTGCTCCCCTGTGTGCTCCTTCTCTCTACACTCCTCTCTTTATCTCCCTGCTCCTGCTTCTGTCACGGCCAGGTCCAGTCTGCTGGCCATGTTTAGTCTACTACTTTCTCGCTCTCTGCTCTGGACTCTTCCCAATGCCTCTAGCTGCTCTTTCTCTGTCATATCTACAATAAAGACCTTCTCCTTAACCATTTCATAGAGTGGTCATATTGTCAGTTTGTACAATCCTGTGTTGAATAAAAGTGTCAGGATGAGGGGTTGGGGATTTAGCTCAGTGGGAAATCACTTGCTTATCAAGTGAAGGGCTCTGGGTTCAGTCTCCAACTCTGGGGAGGGGTGTCAGTGATCAGATAAGTCTCTTTATATTGCTCCTGACCTTTGCCAAAACCATTTTCAGTTTTCTTCCATTTAGTATATTAATCATGGGCCTCAAGGCTGATCAACAGGGAAAGGAAGAGGAGAAGAAGTGTTCTAGGGCAGGTACTTCCTCTGGGTCAGACATCACTACCTCCTGACATCATGGAGCAGAGTTTACCATGGTATCAGACTATCAGGACCTTGAAGTCATGGCCATGAAATAAGCAAAAATAATATGTTAGGAAGTTCTGTGGTGATGACAACAGGGCTGTTAACACTCTTATAACAGGAGGTTGGTGAGACTTCAGCCACAGCTCCTTCCTGTCCTGCAGATGTCTGCGTGGGGGTGGTGCTAGGGCACATAGGCAGTGTAAGTTTGCCTGGGGCTGGGCTTTCAGTGGTACAGCTTTTGGTGAGTTATGCTCCGTGCTGCTGTGGAGGATTTCTCTGCTATAGCTGCTTTTGAGTCCCCCATGTCCCTATAAGTAACCTCAATAAACTAACTTGTTCACCAACCCGGACTTGGATGGAACTCTTTCTCTGCTCTGTCCTAGCTCTCTTTGGGTTGTTAAGACAGTTCCTCATATCTCTCTAAAAAAGGCAATGCAGCAAATAGTGCAGGTCGAGATTGCCACACAACTGTGCTTCAAAAGAGATGTATGGAACTTTGGGCACTGACCGTTTAATTATATCAACAGCCTAAAAACGGCATCAAAAGATTCTCTTACACCTAAGTTAAGTATAATTTTGTTGTATTGCCCTGTGTTCAAAAGGCAGGATGGTTACAATGATATAGCAGTGTTCCTATTCTAAAACATACGGGCAAATCTTGCTTGTGAACCATTACCACCGGAAAAAGTACTTTATTAGATTTTGAATCTGAGAGCATATTTGTTTCTTTTACTACATCTACAGAATTCGCTTATGTTTTTCCAGCTGTTTAAAGCAGTACTCCCTATACTACATAATTATCTCTGTTATCATTATAAAGAAACAGGTTTTTTTTCTATCCCTTATTTATATCAGAAATTTGTGGTTGTGAGGGATGACGCCACTCAAGCTGTGGTCACCTTGGTAAGAGAATCCAGTTTTTATTCATCACAGATGACAAGCTTCAAGTGCCACAGGAGAGCAGGCTTTTCCCTAAGGACCTTGCTAGCACCACCTATCAGCAAGCCCCAGCATCCCAGCAGCAAGGTGCCCCAGGGCTACGGCACCATACCCGTTAGCAGGGGTACCCCCTGTCCATGGCTCAAGTGTATATTTCATGTGTCGGGATATGGGGATATGGCCCACAAGAAAACCATAGCCCAACTCTCTTCAAGTGAGACACCAGATACCTTCTTTCTAACTTGTCCATCTTTGCCTCCAGCCTGGTCAACGGAGCATGCACTTCTGCCCATACCATGCTGCAAGTCTTCCTGATTGTACTACTAGTTTTCTAGAAGCTTCCATTATGTGGGTAGTGGTTTTTTTTGTTTTCCTTTTTAGATAAGATCTCAGTATGTATTCCAGGCTGGTTAAAAATACCCTATGTAGACCAGGATGGCCTCCAGATGGGATTCCTCTTGTCTCAACCTTCCAGAGACAGAAGAAGTGTAAATCTTATGAAATAAATCTTGATCATGCAAGCTTTACTGCCCTGTAAATGCCAGAGGCAGGGTGTTAAGGCTTTGGGGTGTTACTTTGTCCTCAAGTGTGAACCAGATGTATCATAAGAACTTCCTTACAATGCTGGGTTCCAGGACTCAAACCGGGACATGCTGACTAGTTTTCCGTCATCTCAGCACTAGCTGGAGTCATTTTGGAAGAGCAAACCTCAATTGAGAAAATGCCTCACCAGATCAGCCTGTGGCCAAGCCTGTGGCGTATTTTCTTGATTGATGACTGATGTGGGAGGACCTAGCTCACTGTGGGTGGTGCCACCACTGGGCTTCTGGTCCTGGGTACTATAAGAAAACTGACTGAACAAGCCATAAGGAGCAAGCCAGTCAGTGGCATTCCTCCATGGCCCCTGTATCAGCTCCTGCCTCCAGTTTCCAGCCTTGCTTGGGTTCCTTCCCTGGCTTCCTTTAATGATGGACTGTGATGTGGAAGTGTAAAATAAATAAACCCTTCCCTCTATAAATTACCTTTAGTTATGGTGTTTTATCACATCCAAGGAAAGACTAACCGAGACACAGTACATAAAAATGGAGACTCGAGTGCTCAGGTAGCTTAAATACTCTCTCTTTGCCATTACTAATTCATCAAGGACAAGAGACTCCTTTTTTTTTTTTTTTTTTTTTTTTTTTTTTTTTTTTGTAGCAATAGTTAAATTTAAAACCTTTGCATCAGCTGGGTGGTGGTGGCACACACCTTTAATCCCAGCACTCGGGAGGCAGAGCCAGGTGGATCTCCGTGAGTTCGAGGCCAGCCTGGTCTACAGAGCGAGATCCAGGAAAGGCACAAAGCTACACAGAGAAACCCTGTCTCGAAAAACGAAACCAAACCAAACAAACAAAAAACCAAAAACCTTTGCATCATATTTGAACGTGAAGTTCACTTTTCTGACACCTTTAGCTTAATTTTGGCCTTCTTATGCCTTTTTGGGAAAGCAGTGACCTGGAAAGCCTCACAGGTTGTGTTTATGAAATGCCTGAGCTCGGCACACAAATAGCAGTCCTTGAATATTTCATTAGCCTCTTTGGATTTCCCATTATCTGGTTAAGCAAGTCACATACTTGTTCACTTATTCAGTCCTTCATCCTTCTAACAAATATTTGATGAGTGTCTTCCTATGCTGAGCATTGCTCCAAGAGGCACTGGTGACTCAGCTGTGGGGGCTCATTTTTACAGCAGGTTATTGTTTCTGAGGCGCTTTGCTAGATGTCCTTCATTGGTTATTTATTCTTTACAACATACATAGAAGGTAGGTTGTGTGTGTGTGTGTGTGTGTGTGTGTGTGTGTGTGTTATTACAAGAAGATGGTGAGTTAGAAATTATGTTAAAATCAAAATGGCATGTTTGAGCATCCATCTATAAGCCCTGATCTTCACTATGGGTATTTTCTTGCTGCTTTTCTGATACCTCCTCTCTCACTGTCCATCATTCCAAATTCCCACCTGGTTTGAAAACTTGTAGTTGCTTGTTTGTTTGTTGGTTGGTTTTAAACACTTTGGGGGCCTGCTATCTAGCTCCCAAATAAATACAGAGACTTATTCCTACCTATGAATACCCCACCTTAGCTTGGCTTATTTCTAGCCAGCTTTTCTAACTTAAATTATCCTGTTTCTCTTTAACTACATTTTGCCTCTGGGCTTTTTACCTTTCTTTATTCTATATATTTTTCTTTCTTACTCCATGGCTGGCTGGGTGGCTGGGTGGCTGGCCTCTGGTATCCTCCTCTCCTCCTTTTCTTGTTCCTCCTCTCTTCTCTAGATTTCTCCTCCAATTTATTCTCTCTGCATGCCAGCCCTGCTTATCCTTCTCCTGCCTAGCTATTGGCTGTTCATCTCTTTGTTAGACCAATCAGATATTTTAGGCAGACAAAGTAACACAGCTTCACAGAGTTAAACAAATGCAAGATAAAATAATGCAATACATCTTTGCATCATTAAACAAATATTCCACAGCATAAACAAATGTAACACATCTTAAACTAATATTCCACAACAAAAACTCACCTAACTGGCTGTGCTAATCAACAGATCCTATATCGTTGACTAGTTGCCATACACTCACAATCTAAGTCAGTCTAGCGTAAGGTTCTGGAAGTTGTTAGGTTGCAGTGTAAAGCATTCTTTCTCTCAGGGCATGAGGAAAGACAGAACCACAACTGGAAGAGCAGAAGAAAATGAGCGATTGTCTTGGTGACACGACTGTTAATGCAGCCTTCATGTCATCGCTAGGTGAGGCTCCCCCTAACTGAACCATTGTTTCAGTTGTACAGTCCAAAATGTGCCCTGTGTGAACCAATTTGCCTGGAGTTCACTGCCAACAAACACATGTCTTAAGCCAACAACCTTCAAATTCTGCTAGTGTCATAGCTACAATCAGGTCTACATGTGTTACATTTTCTCAACTTTGACCAAGTCTGATGTGATCCATGATCTCAAAGAACTGACTGTTTGCTTGTCTCTGGGAACCCCGCACATGGGAACTGCCTTCCCTCTCTTCAGTAGAGAGGTGTTTGTTTCTTCTGTATTGGCCCTTTCTAGTGTTCCATGCCCCTAGCCCTGACCTACCTCTGGTGAAGTTAGAAAATGATCTTTCATTTCCCTCTATTCTGTCTCCCATGCCCATAACTCCTGCTACCACGTCTCTGGCCAAATGCAGAAACAAAGGAAGCCTCATTGCCACACCTCTGAGGCTGAGTGTGTTGAGATTGTTTGTGGCATCTGATGTTTGAACTCAACATGTTCACTCCCATGGTGGTTACATTCTGGAGTCTCACAGCCATCCTCAGCCTACTCTTGATGGCAACCACAGCCTCACCTCAGAGTCATGGAATTAAAACTGCTATGGTGGTAAGTCTAAAATCCACATCTTTAAGGAGGTATGAACTCAGGGTTTCCATTCTTCTTGGAATTTTAAAATAACTTCAACACAGGTGAAGTTTTGTAGGTTATTTATCCTGAGAAGTTGTGTATATAAATAATTTAAGACTGGGAGTCTTGTTACTTACAACTCCCCTTGAGAGGGGTTGCAATCCTATAACACAGGGGTTCTCAACCTGTGGGTCACAACCCCTTTGGGGAGTCACCTAAGACAATTGGAAAACACAGATATTTACATTATGATTCATAACAGTAGCAGAATTATAGTTATGAAGTAGCAATGAAGCTGGGCGGCGGTGGCGCATGCCTTTAATCCCAGCACTCGGGAGGCAGAGCCAGGTGGATCTCTGAGTTCGAGGCCAGCCTGGGCTACCAAGTGAGCTCCAGGAAAGGCACAAAGCTACACAGAGAAACCCTGTCTTGAAAAAACAAAAAAACAAACAAACAAAAAAAAAACAAAAAAAAAAGAAAAATAAAGAAAAAGAAAAAAGGAAGTAGCAATGAAATAATTTTATGGTTGGGGGTCACTACAACCTGAGGAACTGTATGAAAGGGTCGCAGCATTAAGAAGGTTGAGAACCACTGCTATAGCAAGATAAGTGTGTTTGGTGTACAAACCAATTACAGGGCCATATTACTTTCAGGGACAGAAGCTGACACTATACAAAATTCTGCTTTTTAGGGGTACACACAGGGACAGCATGTGGATGATGAAGAGAGCATAAGAAGAGAGTCTCCAGGAGAAAACCAGGTGTCTAACAGCTATCTTATTGAGGATGTCAGAGCAGGAGTCTTTGAAGGAGTGACTGGAAAGACTTGGGAGAGGCAAGTCTCTAAAGATTTTCCAGTTTAAACACTGCAGAGCACCAGGGACATCCAAGGAAAAGATAAAACCTAATATATATATATATATATATATATATATATATATATATATATATATGCTTGGAGAGATAAGCTTTCACAGGAGCCTGTGATGTCATAACTGGTTGCCTTTAGGATGGGACAGAGACCACTTGCATGTGTGAGGTGGCATCTGTGTACCCTGTGAACTCAGAGTCACAAGTGCATTTCACAGCCCTGCCTCACCTTCCAGGTTTCCTAGTTGTTTATATTGTTTTTGCATTGCTTTTGGGGGCGGGTGAGTGGGATGGGATAAGAAGATAATGGCCTTTGTTAGAAAGCAGGAAGGAATCGGAATGGACTGAACTGGACAGAAAGTTGAGACTATCATCCATATTCCAGGCAGAGAAGAGAAGAGGCAGAAACAAAGTTGAATGCGTTATAAGTTCATTCACGTGAAATTAGAGACAGTTTAGTCTTGGCTTCTGTATAGGGTGACACCCCTGGTTGTGAATGAGGAAACTAGCAATGGTTGCTCCAGTCACATGGGTGCAATGTGGATCTATGCCCGAGTGAGCAAAGGAGGATGGAGGTGTAGGCCTGCCGACTTCAGCCTCTGCCCTTAATTCTCGTGGGCAGGCAGTTACTTCCTGCTGACTGCGGTCCTTTCATCTTGTTTAAAATGTACTGTTCTTGAGCACGCTGCATGCTCAGCCAGCCCCATTAATGAGGCCAGTTCTACCTCTTGTCATCTCTCAACCCAGCTCTTATGTGCGTTCTAGCTGTAGATAAGGACCCACTTAGCACCCACCTGGCTTACTGTAGTGGCCTCCTATGCGAAACCCTTGTCTCCAGGTTTGCCCTTTCTTGCAAGCTGTCTGAGGGCTGCATTTGGTATCTGACACTGCACTACTGTGCTCCTCAAAGCTCCTCACCAGAGCCCTGTGCATTAGAGATGAAGAACACACTTCTTACAATGGCATAAAAGCCCCTTTATAATCACCTCTGAGCTTTTCAACAATGTGAGCTTTCTCTCTAAATAGGATTCTTTAGTTCCATCTGCATCATATTCTCTATCTGGTCATTTCTAATCTTCTCTCTGGCATGATACCCCTCTTTCCCTTCCAAATGCCAGGCTAACCCCCTACTCACACTCAGTTTTTTTCAGGTCCCTTAGCTTTTTTTTAAAAAAAAAAGATTTATTTATTTTTATTTTATGTGTATATGTGTATATCCCTGAGTGTATGAGCACCATGTGGTGGCAGGTAACTACAGAGTTCAGAAGACTGCATGTCCTAGAACTGAAATTACAAGTGGTTGTGAGCTGTCTGGTGCTGATGTGGGTGCTGGGAACTGAACCTGGGTCCTCTGGAAGAACTGCAAGTGCTGTTCCTCAATGAGCCATCTGTCAAGGTCCTCCCTAGGTTTTCTAGCAAAACAATGGGAGACTCTAAGAATGATGTAAGTTTTAACTATGTGAGATTCTTGTTTGACATTTTATAATCTCTGACATCTTCATATCGTAACAGTAACTACTGGATATGAGTAACATTAAATTCATTCATTAATCATTTACCAATATCATGCTCTAAGCATCAAGTTAGGTCCTAGGAGAAAAAGATGAACAGAAGCTATTCTGTCAGGATGGAAGTCACGCACGGGAGAGGTATGACAAACAGAACTAAGAACATGCACAATGGAAAGAGCCACGAAAGAAGTGCAAAGCCCCCCAGGTGGCTGCCTCCATCTTTCCTAGGGGCCAGAGGAAATGTACAGATTAGAGAAATATTAAAAGGCCAATGGGATTTGTCAGGCAGAGGAGGGATGAAGACAAATTCCAGGAGAGGGCATTAGCTTATCGTTATATCAACCGGCCTTGGTGCTAATATTTCACTTCCTACTGCTTCAGAGAGTACTGTGGTTTTGAGTTTTCCACCTCTAGCAAAGACTTGAGTTAATGAGAACGGTTAATGAGTATTAGACAGGATTACTCAGTCCACAGTGGGGGTGGGGGTGTTTTCAGGTTGATTCGCATTCACCGCCTGATCACAGACTTTGAAAGTCGTTTTGAAAGCAGCGGTCTATGAACCTTTTAAGCAGCACAATCAGAGCTCTTTAAAGCCTTGCTGATTCCAGCGCTATTACCATCTGAAACTCCTGTGTCAACTTGAATTCACATCGCATTCAGTGTTGATGGGTTTATTTGGGGTGTTTGGACATATTTACATTTGTGCTTAGGAAAGCATCTTTCTGAACTGTGACAGCAAACTGTGAATTCCACCAGGAAACAGGGCTTCAGAATATTGGCAAGGTTCTCATGTTCGCTGGAATCTCTATTTAAATATCTGTGGGGCCTGTCTTGCAGGACACATATGTTCTTATTAATTGATTGCACATTAATAAAAATAACAAGTTAACAGTTCTAACGCTTTTTCAATGGAAGTGCTAGCATGATAAAACAGGATCCCCTAAACTTCTGTTACTCTGGATTCTACTTAACTGAAGATGAAGAAATAAAAGAGTTGACTTTTAAAATGAGACACTCTTTCTATCATCCTAGCACTTAGGAGACAGAGGCAGAAGGACCAGTTCAAGGCCAGCCTGGACTACATAACAACACTCTGTCTCAAATGAGCAAACAAACAAATTACAGGTATGGGTGCATGCATGTTCACACACACACAGACACACACATTCACAAAGACTCACATACACCTGAGAATGTACGCACATGTGCATGCACACACATGCATACCTGCACACATGTGCATGAACACACATAAACAGGCACACACACACATGCACCCACAGTCATGAGCACATACACGTGCATGTATACATGCATTCACGCATGTGCACATACACAGGCACACACAAATGCACACACACAGAGATTCATAGTGCTTCAGGTATATTGACTATGGAATATTATAGTGAGTTTCTTTAGCTCTCTCTATTTTACAGCCTTCTTCAATAGACATATTCAGACCAGCCTGTTTGTTTGTTTTCTTTAACAATTTCCATTCTGACTACATAGAGCCGCTATAACTACACATACATGAATTCAGACATTATGGTCCAGTTTCTGTCAATCTTCCTCTTCAGCAACAATCATAATAAATACTACTTCTGCTTACAACAGCAATGCAGGAATTTAGTTGAACTGAGGATACTAGGAACCTAGTGCATTCAGATTCTACCTGATTTTAAACTGGAAAACTCCATTCACTGGAGCAGTGGGGTGAAGAGTGCAAGACACATGACAGAGCAGATTTATGACAGGGCAGAATTCAACAAGCTTAGTTAAATAACTGAGGATCAATGAGTGATTAATATGCTCATGTTGCAAGATCTCTGAACTATTTTAAGTCATTAGTAAATACTTCTTGTTACTTCCCAAAGAAAGGAAATGCTTTATACCAGTCCCTCCTTGCTCTGGCAATGCTAGGTGACCTCAAAAGAGTGTGAATCTGAGAACAAGAAGTGGGAGAGCTGGGCACAGGAAGTAGGAGAGCTGTGCACAGGAAGTAGGAGAGCTGTGCACAGGAAGTAGGAGAGCTGTGCACAGGAAGTAGGAGAGCTGTGCACAGGAAGTAGGAGAGCTGTGCACAGGAACTAGGAGAGCTGTGCAGAGACAGTGGGAGTTGATGAAGCAAAATCATTACCTTTCGATGATCTGTGCATTGATATGTATTCTTTTTTAGCACATTACTTCTAATAATACAGCTTTCTTTTCTTTTAGGATAATGATTTTGCTGTCCTGCTGAGAAGGAGTCTAGCTTTGTTTTAGTGCTGAAGGATGCTGACCTGGGGTCTTTGTTGGTGAGTCTAGAAATGGAAGCAGGCAGACTATCTGCCTTTTTCCAGCCTTCACCCAAGAGCTCCAATCTCACTTCAAAAGCATGACATGGTTCCACTCCAGATGCAGAATCAAATCATGATGACAATTAGTAGAAGCTAAAGAACAAAGTGTCCCTTTGTGTACTCAATGCTGCTGGTGATCCTGTTATGAATCTATAATCATCTTCTTAATTTCTAAATATGACCTCTTTCCTGGCCTCTTTTGAAGGTTCCATTGACTCTCAGATATCATTTCACTCATGATGCATTTGACAACTCCAGATCCAGTATGAACATTCTCATCTTTTTCCTGCTAATCTACTGAGCCCCTTGTTCGTCAGCCCGTACCCACAGTGGATTGTTGTTAGTGCAAGTGTCCCTGTCTGTGTGGGAGGCTACGACACTTGTGATCTGAATTCCATATCTCTTTCCCTCTAAAAGATTCCATTTCTATAAAGTTGCCTCTCTCTAGTCTTTATGTCAAATAGGACCTTGAATTTCAACTAGTTTATAAATATGATTTAAGATTTCCTATCCCTGTGATGGTCATAACCTAAGCTAACCCAGGCATACCACATCCATATTTCCCTCATAGGACAATACTATTTCCCTGATAATTTTTATACTTTCATAGCTATCCATGACTGCTCCTCCCCATCTCTCACATTCTCTTGTTGAGGGTATATGGTTCTGAGTCATAGATACATTGTGTTTTACTTAAATAGCTGCAGTCAAGACAATAATCACCCTGTTCTATTTGGTAAAAATCAATAAATAGAAATTGATTATCAATCAGGAGCTTATGGATCTTCTGGATGCTTAATGCAGTTAATATGTGGCTTTGCTGAACTAGGCTGGGCTAGTTCTAGAATGACCTAGGATAAGGTAACACTTTGGCTTTGCATATTCAACCAACAGTACTCTACCACTTCTAGCTAGAAAGCAGTAGTGGTGACTAACCCTAACCGATAACAGGTTTGGGCTCTTCTGTTTTGCAGAGGCACAGTCTCAGTATGTGGTGCAAGTCAGCTTCCCAGCCCTCCCCTGATCTGACATTACACACAAGAATCACCATCTGGCTAATTCTTGGCTTTGTGTATGCTTGCTACTATGGAGGAAAATATTGTGATCTTTATATTTATCTCCAAATTGGCAAACAGCACAGTTTTGTTTTCAGGTATAGTGAAGATGAGTAAGAACTCAGGAGGGTCCTTTTCCTTTTTGTAGTGTGTGCACAGAGCATCACAACAAGAATAGACAATTAAAATATGCTTAGGAGTGTTCGTTTCTCTATGAAGAACTGTGTGAACAGAAAAATCTTTTTAAGATAAGGACATGCTCACAAATGAGGCTTTTTGGTGTGACTGGAAAGGCTTTCAGCAAAGTGGGTTATCTCTGAGATATAGGAAATCTTTTCATATGTAAATAAAGTAAAACTTGGCAGCTGCACCATCTGTGAGAATGTGAGAGTTCTGGGAAATGAGTCATTCAGTAACAGAGATATGAAACCATTTTGAATGTAAAAATATGTGAGCTACTGGGTGATGGGGTTAGTACTTCTGGCAGTAGATCATCTCAGATTGACAAGGGGCATCAAGAAATTAACAAACATAAGTAGTGAAGGGAAAAATCTGTAAGTAGTTAATACCGCTTTTTAAAACCTGTCCAATTTCATAATTGGAATCAAATATTAAAATGCTTAGCAGAGACTCCCTAATTCTCTTGGCTGAAAAGAGTCTGAGGTATAGGGACAGTGAGCAGTGTGCCTGTGGGGTGTGTGGGGCAACAGACACACTCAGGACAGATGCCGCTTGCCAGTACCCAACACTCACTTCTTCCCTGTGTGGCACTGGCTCACTGGTGAGAAAACCATGTGCTAACTTTGATGTGCTCCTAAAGTGCTTAGGTGCCCCAAATAATCTTGTGTAGGTTCAGAAATTTGTTAACTTGTGATTGAGATAATATGCTTAAGTGTCCATATGCAGAAAACTGACTTTTTGGTTTTCAAGAGATGAGACTGAAAACTAAATCTCACCAGGCAATGCAAACCACAAGCTGTACCCAGAAGTGTCCACGCCATGGCTTTTCAAATGGGCAGCTCTCATCACTTTATATCTTTGACCCTCCCTCTCCCTCTCTCTCTTCCCTCCCCCTCTCCATAACTGGGTTCTCTAAATCTTAGTTGAAATTCCTCAACAGGGAGACAATGGAGACAGCTCCACTAGATGTCTGTTCCCCTTAAAGTAAAACATACACATTAGAGACAGGCTTGTTTGGAAGGTTTTGGACTTTTCTGTTTAGTAAGAAATACACTGTTTTTCCTGTAATGGAGAAATCTATCACCTAAAGCCCAGAAACTAATCTGATTGGTTTTTCTTATTCATAAAATTTGAAAACTAAGGAGCCCAATGGAATTTCTATTTTCTCCTGCTCATCAAACTTGAATATAAAGTTGACTATTTTTGAGATTCTAAAATATATAAAAATGATAATGATGTCTATCAACTTCTGATCTCACAGGAATTATAATTTGTCTACATATGGTATTTGAAAATCAACTGCTAGTAAAAGGTGTAATGGCACATGACTTAACCCCAGCACTTGGGAGGCAGAGGCAGGCAAATCTCTGTGAGTTTGAAGCCAGGTCTACAGAGTGAGTTCCAGTATAGACAGAACTACATAGTGGGACTTGTTTCTAAAAACAAACAAAAAACAACTTCAGTACTGCTAGTATCTAATATCCTCAATGGTGCATATTTAAACCTTCCTGGGATGCAACTTTGCAATAAGTGAAAAGGCCAAACACAGGTGTCATACTTCCAGGGTGAAGCCTGGGCTGCCACTGTTTCCCAGGCAACTCTAGGTAAAGTTCAGAGACTCTCATGGCCAGTATGAGAAGGGAACTAACACTTTCTCCACACTAGGACTAAGGGAATTTATACATTGAACTAACAAAGTACCCAGCGCACAGGAATTTAGCTCATTCAATACAAAGACCAAGATAAGGGTATACTAATTCACTATGTTGGAGGTTCACCTCTTTACAAACTACAAAATTTATCCAAGTATCTTCTACACTGTCATATTATCACTTTTTTTCTTAAAAACATGTATTTAAGAGAGAATAACATTATGTTGCTTGCAGTTAGGTAAATATAACAGGGATGGGATTCATTTCTTCTAAGGTGACCTGTAATGTTATTTCTCTCTATCTCTGTTCTTAGAAAGATTTCACTAACAATGAAATCCTATGGTTTTTCTCATTGACTGGTTAATTAAAGTCTTGGCATATTCACTTCAGGTGTATAAAATAAGGATCATAATCATGTTCTCCTTCTTAAAATCATTATATAGAAATTATACCTAACAGAGCACCTTCTAAGCCAACAAAAAGAGGTGTGAAAATATACCTTAGAAGGCTCTGGTGATAGTTTTCTGTTCAAGTGTCAGAAATCAAGTTCCTCCCTTTCTTAACTTACTTCAAATTAAATGCCAGCCATACTTATTTCCAGGATAGATGATACAGTGTTATTTATTTTTTAATTCAGGGCCATACGTGAAATGCGTGACACGAAAGTTTGTAGGTATCCAATAAACTTCCGATGCACAGTTTCAATCCCTTAATATTAACAGAACTCATCCCCCACTCCGTCCCCTTGGAATTACGAGGAGCATTCAGTTGGTGGCTCTGTAGTTCACATGGACTTCTGCTTTCATGTCACACACCATGCTTAGCAGCTGCTTGATCACACTTTCCATACATTTGTTATAGCTTTTGTGCAGTTCTTTTATCTTCTCTAGTGTTTGCTCTTCTACTTCATCTGAGAGGTGGCTATGAGAGCCCATCATCTATGAAAGCAAAAGATGAGATTTATTTGAACATATGCCAGGTCAAATTGAGTTATTTTATAAACTTCATCATAGTTTTGATGGTTGTTCTATGGTGTGTGTGTGTGTGTGTGTGTGTGTGTGTGTGTGTGTGTGTGTGAGCGTGTGCACACGCGCGTTTGCGCGCGGGTGTTAGAATGCTTTCTTCTTGGAACAGACAAGATTATGAAGACCATGGTTGTGATGGATGAACATCCCTAAAAACTCAGTGGACTCGTTCCATAGATTTCACTCAGGTTTCTAATTCTTAGGCCTTCCACATGCTTTTATATCACATTTAAAGCATTTGCAATAATTTTCATTCTATTCTCAAATTTCCTTTTGTTTACTTTCTGAATTCCAATTCCGGAAAGACAGCATTAAGCTCCCTGATTTTACAGAGCAAAACATGTAATTTTAAGGAAGATGTAGACAAAATATGTTGTCTGAGATAATTCACATGGAGATATCTATAGAAGATGTAGGACACCAAGCATAATGAAAGTTTTCACCTCAACTGGTTTCTTTCAGGTTGAAATATGCTTGTTCATTTAGTCGCTTTTAAATTTTAGACACAGTCAAATCTTTCCAATTGCTCTTTATTTAGCAGTGCTTCCTTTTATTTTTCATTTTCCCCATCCTATTATCATCTTCATCAAGTCATTTTTTTTGGTTTAAAATATAATGTAACAGAGATAGGTATCAATTTAAAGGAGTGCTGCAGTGAAACACTGGAAGGTTCTCCTTTACTAAAAGTTAAGTTTGCTCGGAATTCGTCTGTCTCCAAACTCAGCCTCCCATCCTTCTCGTTCTCCTCTTCTTTTGGAGAATGGATCTCATGCAGCCCATATTTGCCTCAAACTCACCATGTAGCTGATAATGACCTTGAACTCTTCATGTTCCTGCTTCTACTTCTCTAGTGCTGGGATTAGAGCATTTGTGTCACTATGCCCCATCTCTGGGTTCCACAAAGTGAACCCAGGACTTCATGCACGTGATGCAAACACTCTACCACCTGAGATACCACCCCAATTTGACCTTTCTTTCTTTTTTTTTTTTTTTTTTTTTTTTGGTTTTTCCAGACAGGGTTTCTCTGTGTAGCTTTGCGCCTTTCCTGTGACTCACTTGGTAGTCCAGGCTGGCTTCGAACTCACAGAGATCCGCCTGGCTCTGCCTCCTGAGTGCTGGGATTAAAGGCGTGCGCCACCACCGCTTGGCCAATTTGACCTTTCTTAAACATGGTTCTGTGAAGTAAGGACTACTGAGGGTTTCCGTTTCCTTTCTGTTTTAGTAGCTGTACACTCACTACAACCCCAGATATACAGCACTGACTGTCTTCTGTTGCAGAGTAGGTTACTTTAACTCCAGAAACGAGAACCTTTCTGGTTCTTAACCTTGAAACGAAACACAGTCCCAGCTGTTGGGTCTAAGTTCTTTTCTGTTTATATTCCAGGTACCAGGAGAACAAATCAAAGAATGTGATTCTGCAAGGCTACAGTCCCTGAGAGGAAAAATAACCTTAAGTAAAAGGGATTATGATAACTGAGTGTGTACGAAGTAGATGTAACCTATAGATGTGCATAGAGCCAATTTTATGTTTAAAAATAGTTGAGAACTACTTAACAAAATAATTCCACAAAATGCATTTAAAAAAATTCTAAACCCAGTGTCATAGTGGGTTTCTATAAAAATGAAATAAAGATTCAGTTAAAAGTCTTATGTGGTTAAAAAAAAATTGAAAGGCAAAAACTTGTCAAACTATTGCCTATGCTCAGCACATATTGCTGAAGTGAGAGGCTCCCTAGGTGTTACAAATAACTCAGTTCTTGTGTTTTGTAGTTGACATTATCCAAAGCCTGAACACTTGGGGGGTTTTATAAATTGGAAGTCAATCTCTCCATAGCATGCCTTGATACATGTAGGCTCAGAGTGTTGTTACTTAACTTCTATGTGCCCATTTTCAAACCTTTTGGAGACCCTTTCTGTAACCTTATAGCCTCATATTGATGCCGATGTTAAGAATTTCCAACACTTGACACTTTCCTTTATAATTTAAATATTCCAGGTGAAGGGACAGAACAAGGTGCTGACACCAAGAAGGGGACCATGCCAGGGACGACCTGCAACAACTATGCTTGATGTAGCACAGGCTCTGGTACTTTCATACCTTTGATCACTAAACTGTAACATTGATGTGGGAGCCCATTCTAGAGTGATGAGGTTTAATTACTGTCCAAAGCAGAGAGCACATCTTCAGTCAGATTTACATCTGATTGCATCCTTCCCAGGAAAAAAAGATTTCATGAGCTTTAAACCAAGCACTTTCTAAAATTCTGGTCAGTTTTGTTTTTACTTAAAAATAAAATGCAGTGGTCATTTCAGAAGCACCTACAGAAGATAATGAAAGCTGGCTGCTGTTGGTGATGGCTGTCCTCTCTTTTCTAGTATGTCATTCTCATGTCAGGCTTTGCTAGCCAGGATAAAGACACAGAGGAACGCTTACTATTTTGTTAGTTCAACGAGGGTCTATTGGACGTCTACCATGGAGCAGTAATAGGAAATCTAGGGAAACAACAGAGAACACAACAAAGAAGCCACAATTTCTGGACATATGGTCTAGAAAGAACGATGGATGATCACAATAAATGCAAATGTACAATATGTTAAATAGTGATAAAAGCTACAGAAAAAAATCAAAGACAACATTATTTTCCTTTATTTTTAGAAGAGGTCATTTCAGACAAGGTGGTCAGGAAAAGAGGCTAACGTTGAGCATGAATAAAGGAAGATGAGACTGTCTGGACAGAAGAGGGATGGGAAGCCCGAGATTAGTAAGAGTAAAGTCCCCGTGGATGGGGATTCTTTGTCCCCTTAGGAAGAGGAGCGTCGGTACAACTAGAATAGAAGAGTTTAAAAATATGCAGGAAATACAACCAATCGTGAGGGCTGTACTCACATGCGTGGATAAGAGAGAGTTTAGAATTTGGGTTTCTAAATACTGATAGGAAGAATTTATTTTTCCAACTGATCCACTCTATGCTAAGATTGTGTGTGTGTGTGTGTTTTGAGAATTGAACTCAGGGCCTAACACCTGCTTGGCAAGCACCCTACCACTGAGCTATAGTTTTAGCCTAACAAGGAAAATTATTTTGAACAAAGAACTTACTGAGAAAAGTTTTTTTTTTTTTTTCAATTTTTACAATTGGGTCCAATTTTTCAATCTCCATGAGTTCTTCATGTATTTCCCACTAAAAGGGTTTGTAAATGAATTTCTGAACTCTGTGCTTTTTTTTGTAATGGCAGGCTTTTGAATAGTATTATATTCATATTTTAATGGGGCAAAATGTATTATATGAACTTAGCTTTGCTATATAGAACTTAATGCTTTCTTTCAGACCTCTTTGCAACATGGCATGGTATTCTTTCTGAAAACATCATGCTCTTATTTTGCATTTATTATTTATTTTGTTATTTTTTTATATGTGTATGTACATGCAGAGACCAGAAAAAAAGTGTTGGATCTCCTGGAGCTGAAGCAGCAGGTTGTTTGAGCTGCCAGATATAGGTGCTGGGAATTGAACCCAGGTCCCCTGGAAGGGCAGGGAGACTCTTGAATCCTGATCCTCTCTCCAGCCCCATCACTCACCTCCCTTTTACTACACACTTCATACACTTAAAAAATGGTATAAAAAAGCCAGACTTTTTTTCGTATTTAAATGAAAAATTCACTGAATTAATGTATCCACTTGCCAAGGAATCATAAGGAAATCCTAGGGGATTTCTTTGTTTCTTAGCTTTTGAAACAGGGTTGGGATGCGTTGAGCTCTGGTCCTCCTCCATCTCCTGAGTCTGGGATTACATGTGTGTGTGGCACTAGGGAGCGGGGATGGGTATCTACATGCATCTGCTGAAAGAGAGTTGGTCTAACCAATTCAGTTCTGCATCTTTGCCTATCAGTGCCCACTCTGTTATTAACCATCAATCCACAAAACACTCATTTCTGTGGTAAGAATACTTCAACCAATCCTTTCAGTTGTCTGTCTGATGATGTGAACGTGAATTCCCACTATACATCAGACAACAACTGAGCAGTCTTTTTATATGAAAGTGAAACTAGGAACTCATTTAAGACTTGGTTGGATGTTCAGCCTTGGCCAGACTGTGTCTGCTGAAGCCCAGCAGATGGTTCTAGCATTCGGCCTCAGTCCTTACCCACAGGACCACCTCATCCGAGCACCTGGAAGTCAGCGCCCGGCATCTCCCTCACCTTGGACTGCTTCAGATGGAACTCCTTCTCCCTCTGCATTCGGTACTGGTCAGTCTCGGCCACAGCTTCTTCCTTAGCTTGCTTCAGTCGCTTCCCTTTTCCTGAGAAGCAACAGATTTCTTTTTACCCCTTAGAGCAGTGTAAATGATTGGAATTTTTTTTCTTCTGATACAGGGTCTCACTATGTAGCCCTAGCTGGCCTGGGACTTGCTTTGTAGACCAGGCTGGCCTCAAACTCACAGAGACCTGTCTGCCTCTGCCACCTGAGTGTTAGGATTAAAGATGTGCATCACCCCACCTGTAGTATTCAGTTAAGAACTAGCACTGCTCTTGTAGAGGATCTCCCAGCTCCCATTTCTAGGGCTCACAACTGCCTGCAACTCTGTGAGAGCATACATCATGTGCACAGGCGCACACACATTAACACATTTTAAAAATAATAATACAAATGTATATTTGGGCCAGAGAGCTAGCTCAGCCATTAAAGGTAGCTCATTTATCCTCTAGAGAAAACAAGTTTGGCTCCCAGCAAATGACTTTTCTTTAAAAGTACATTGATGAATCCCAACACACACACACACACACACACACACACACACACACACACACACACGTCCTACTATGTCAAACATTATTAAAATAATATTCAATTTTTTCTTTTTTCTTCAATTGGGTCCTTTAGAGCATGGAGTAGCAACTTTCTTTCACACTTATATGTTAAAATAAATTATCTACCCATATACTCACAGCAGTAACAGCCAGAGAACAGCTTTTAGCTGTCACTTACTCAGAAAAGACATTATTTGGTCAGATTTTTCTGTCCTGACTGGTTGCCAGGCATCCTTCAGTCCACACCAACTGGATCCTATTTAGCGCTGGCAGGCCTCCAAAATCACTGCAGACTGCAGCTCAGACTCTATCAAATGACTTTCAATTTTTAAGGCATTTTATTGGGATTTTTTTCTTCCCATTTGCTACTCTAGAATGTCTGATTAAGCCCCACAACACATCAAAGTAGTTTTTCTTATGGTAGCTTTCTCCGAGGGAGACTTGAAAGAGGCTGTAAAACCATTTGTTTTTAATGGTTGGGAGATTTAGCTAAGTACCCCCTTTGTTTTTATTAAGAGCGAAGGTGTAAGCCTTAAGCCACAAGACAAGGTAAGATGAAAGTCTTGAACAAACACAACAGTAGGCATCATTAGTCACACACATGAGGTGCATTCTTTTGACAACAGGCTGATCATAATGGCTGCTGTGTCCCCACCGGCCTCCATTTTCTAGGGGATAGGCATGAATGCTCAGTAGCATTAAAACTTTAAAGGGACTCTGGACTTTATTTTTTTTTCTCTTTTGGAATCTACTGCCTCCCAATGTCATTAAGATACCATATTCTTTGCTTATTTGACATGGTTTATTGTCTGATCATGTCTCAAGTTTAGGTTACAAATTTTGTTAACTGTAATACCGTACACAGTTTGAACTAGATAAGTAATCCTTATTAAATAGCCAGAAGGGATTTAAAACATTTTCAATTGTATTTAATAATAATAATAATAATAATAATAATAATAATAATAGTAATATTATAATTATCATTATTGTGTGTATCTATGTGGGTGGATAAGAGAGTGTGTGTGTTCATGCCAAGATGTATATGGCCATCAGAAGAAAACTCACTCTGCAGAATGGGTTCTTTCCATACACCTTTGTGTGGGATTAAACTCAAATTTAGCCCTTCCAGGTAAGGGCTAAACTCTTGAGCCACCTCACTGGAACAACAAGAAGAAACAGTCTTAATATAAACATTTATTTGTCGCCTGCAACTTTGTAGCATTTGTGCCGGGTGCAGATTGCTTCTAAATTTCTCTCCTGGCTAGGCACGAGTTGTTTTAGTAGTCACTGAAAATGTGTTTAGAATAAAGACAGATTCACTTGGATGGAACTAGGCAACACTTGTTCAGAATAGGTAATTAGCAGCCTTGTTTACACTTACTTTAAATACAGAGTCTGATGGAAACTAGTATTGTCATGATGCTTCGAGGCTTATCGAAACACTAACAGTAAGGCTTCTCTTCTACCTACTTCCTTAATGCTGCTGTCAAGTGCATACTCCGAATGCTTCAGGACATTATGGCTCTACCTATTTTATGGCAATAAACACACCCTATTCACAGAGATTCCCTTGTCACATCTTGTCATTAACATCAGGATAAAAATACAAAATATCTTAGTATTTTCTTAGTGATAATGACTTGTATACATAATTACCTTACAAAATGAATGGGGCAAAACATCCCCTTTCCCCATCTTAATCCCATATGTACAATGGCTGGTTTCAAAGTTAAGACTCTAGTACATTTTTCAAAAAAGGCAATAAAAAGAAAAGCTCGGTGTGCCCTACCCTTGAGCAGAATCCAGCACTGCCCTAAGAGGCTCCACCACACAGTGACAGGCTGAGCCTGTCTGTGATTCCCCTGTCATGGCACCGGTCACCTGCTGGTTCTCATTCAATTACAGAGGAGAGCCACAGGAAATCACTGCTGGCGCAGCAATTTTCTGGATAGACTCAGCAGCTGCCGCTGTGTGAGAGCCTGCACATGCTACACCTGATTTAACCCAGTGGAAGAAATGGAAGCCTAAAGCCGATGGTTTAGTTAGAGGTGAAGTGAAATGCATTCATCAAATCCACTCATATTAACCTCTAGCTTGCTTCTCTCTGTGTATGGGAAGAGTGCCAAAATTTGAAAGTATACCTATTTCTTAAGTATTAAAACACAGTTACTATGAACCAAAAGAAGTTCATATTTTTTTATTCCCAATATATTCTGTATCAAACGTAGAGGTGATAATATGGAACAACCTGAATTTTTGTATAGCAGTTGAATTTATGCACCCATAGTACTTATGAGGATACACAGACTTATAAGGCCAAGAGTTCTGATTTTTGATTCAGAAAATGTTTCATTGTATGCACCATGACTTTAAATAATGTTGAGAAGGGTGCTGTAGAGTGGTTTCAGAGGGATGGGTTTCCTTTAGTCTCTCATTATTTGTTTGGTGTTGAGCATAAAGCTGGACACAGAGAATGCACAAGTGCCTGTCACATTTAGTCCTTGCCATGGAAAAGGTGCTATTAATTCAACATAGTTTGGAAATAAGTACATCCTGCCCTAGCTTCCAAGAAGAGCATTATCAAACACACAAAATCTTAAAGTGTAGATGTAACTGTCTTATTAAATAAGAAACACAGAGCCAATACAGAGATGAAAGTCAAGAGGTCAGAGCAATAACTAAGAGCTAAAAACCTTACCCTTCACTGTCGCTATTGTCCTTCCTCTCCGAAAAAGACCTACTTCCTGTGTGTTTGTGCTTTTTATTGACTTTCTATTCTGCCTTCTCATTGGTTGTAAACCGAACCACATGACCTCCTCGTCACTGCATGTCTGTACAGACCTCCAGGTCTTCTATGGTTGTTATTGAGATTAAAGACGTGTGTCTCCATGCTGGCTGTATCCTTGAACACACAGAGATCTGCCTAGCTCTGCCTCCCAAGAGCTGGGATTAAAGGCGTGTGCCACCAACACCCGGCTCTGCTATGGTTTGCTATTAGCTCTGACCCCCAGACAACTTTATTAACATACAAATAAAATCACATTTCAGTACAAATAAAATATCACCATATTAAAGAATATACAAGCTCCTAAGAAATCAATGATGCATAAATATTGCTTCTATATGCTCTGCAATCACTGAAAATCACATTTATAGAGAGAAACTTCTACCCTTAAACTTATGGAACACAGGGGCTTCTCTTCAGCCTCTCTCCATCATCTTCTGTCTTTATGCTAACATTATAAGCCAGGGTTCCAAACAGACAGCTTTGTCATGGGCTCCAAGAAGACTATTGGGGGGAGCTTCAGAAGAAATATGGAGGGAGCCCAGACAGTCGTAAGGATGGACAGGGCGATCTGGGATTTGAAAAAGGACAAAAGGTCTGTTCTAAGCCAGTTTGACAGACATTGTAATTAACTCCACCTGAATAAAGTCAGTCGATTTTACATGTATGGCCTGTTAGGCAGACAAACCTGTTCTACATTTAACCAGTCATCACTTAGAGGTATTCTGTAATTTTTTTTTTTCTGGAAAAGAAAAGGGAGGTTGAGGTAACTGAAGTGATGTTCTAATGTGTGGGGCAAGAATTAAAAAAAATTATCTGGGGCAAGCTACAAGTGGTTTTGTGTAGGAGATGGGAGGCAATGTTCAAATGCAGACTTCTTAGCTGCATGCCTAGGGCAGGCCAAGGAACTGTGTGTCCTAAGATCCAAATAAGCCCTGAAGACACAAAGAAAGACTCTCTGTTGCTTGGACTGTTATTTTCTGTAAAGGGAAAATGGGCTTTCTTTTTATTAGCTTCGAAGGGAATCAGAATTACACAGTAGATATCACACAGAAGACAAAAACCATGAGCTAGTTACTTAGAATTGCTGAGTCTCTGTTCTCATCCAGACAGGAGTAATCATCTATTACATAGAGTCATCCTGAAGATTAGCCACGGATATTAAGGAAGTGCTGAGCAAAAAGGAGTTGTTTAATGATTTTGAATACTTTTAGGTAAGACACATGAAGACAGGCCCTGGTGTGTCACTAGAGCCTCCTGAAGGCTCCCCTGAGAATATCCAAGGGCTGATAATCAGAGTACAGTTGGACAACCAGGTCTGCAACTCAGGAGGATGGATTGGGAGGGAAGAAGATTTGCATGTCAGTCATACAGGTCTTTGTATGTGCTAATTGTGGCAATGGTGTTTGGGGGGAAATCAAAGGAGAGTATACAGAATGCAAAGAGGGCTATGATTTTAAGGTGGGTAAATACCAACAGTCAATCTTCAAAGAAAAAGGCATATGATAGAGAAGTAAAGAAAACCAAAAGAGAGAGGCCATAACTAACAGTATACATGCTACAGAGAACTGAAGTGAGATACCTAGTCAATTAGTATTGCTAAATATCTAGTGTATGTCACATATTAGTCCAGATCTTTGGATATAGCAGTGTATGGTCACAAACCTTGCTGTCAGTCTGTATTCTGAATGTAATCCAGGAGACAGATAGTGGACAACATGTACATACTATGACATGGATATTGAGCACATGAAGAATAAAGGAGTCTAGGCGTAGAGATAAGTTGTGACAGGTTGTGGTTAATATAGGTGAGGTTTCTTGGATGCAATGGCAAGTGAGCACAGGAATAAGACAAATGGCCCTGCAGTGACCTGAAGGGAAAACCTCACCCAGGTAAAAGGGACACCGAGCACAAGGTCCTGAGGTAGGAAGTATGATGTGCTAAAGAAGACCTATTCTACCTAGAAAAACATTTTTGGTTTGGGGGGGCTTGTTAATATGATGATAAAGCCTTCTTGATTTAAAGAATGCTATTATTTTTCTCAATTGTTAAAAAGCAATGGAAAAATAAACAAGGCATCAGGAAGAGAAACAAAACAAAGCAAACAGCAATGCCATCTCTGGTGACCATGATTGCTACCAAGCCTACATCTGATTCTTTCCCTTTACCTCTGTGTTCCTTGATGTTTAATGTACTTTTCTTTCCGTTACATTTTCCTTTTCAAAATTATAAGAAAACTGTATAAATCTTGGATTAAATATAACCAAATGCTGTTACTAAACAAAAATGTTCTGTAGTTTTTATATGACCTACTCAAAGATGTGAAAACACAGTATACTCAAGAAATACTGTTAGTCCGTGGATTATAAAGAAAGAGGACATATTTACAGGCCTGCAAAGTATATAAGACAGGGCCATGAAATTTTATACAAGACTTTTATTTTATTAGTTTATTAAAAGTCATGTACTCATGAAGCAAAACATCTAGTTGTAGAGTTAAGCTTTTATTAAATAAAGGAGCTTGTTCAAATAACCTGATTATCTTCAGATTTGGAAACAAATGGGTGAACTGCTGCCTTACAAGAACTGGCAGGTGATAAGACTCACAAAAACAAGGCTGAAGGACTGTGTGAGCTGATGTTAGTTAAATAGGAAGCAGAGATGTTTCTTAAGTAGATTTTGCATCAAAATGATTCAATGGTAGACTCAGAGGACAGAACACCAACATTTGAAAGGCAATTCTGTTGTTTATTCTTTGGAGGACTATGAATAGATGAGATTGCCTGGGCTCTTGGTATATAGAATGAAGTATCAAACCCTTTGTCTTAGCACAATTACTCAAGACCACATTATGAGGTGATATTGTTCACAGAACTATTCTGAGATGGAGGAAGTGGGCACAGTCAGGTGAGGGGGTGACCTGCTGAGGCCATGCAGGCATTAAGAAGCAGAAGTTGGATTTGTAGCAGGCAGAACAGCTCTAGGCAGAGGGGACTGAGTGAGTAGAGAGCCAGGGGGTGTTCCTTTACTCATTCTAATCACCTGTAGCTCCAGAGAAGTCTTCAAATTCTTGTTAGTTTTTCTCATATCCAGATGCAAATATTTATGTGCTTATCATAGCTTTTGGTGTACATCCTATGATGCAGTTTATACCTTTTAATGGAGCACATCAACCATTCTCTAAAGCTTGAAGAGAAGATAACTGAAGTGTTCATGAAAGGTCATGGCACATGTTATAAGATGGTTTAAAAATACAGGCTCTTTATATGATGTTGAACTTCACACTTGAGGACATTTCAAAAGAGCAACTCTCACATGGAGCTCTGGAGTATTTTCATTTGCAAGAGAGCACACTTCACAAAACCACCATGTATTTCAGAGGAGGACATGTCTCCTGCCCTCCTGTTGGTGCTGATACCTTGGATTTCTAATTTAATTCTGAGCGAAGCCTCAGCTCAATGCCAGATCTGGATCTCCAGAGCGAGTCTATGATGTCCCCTTGTAAAAATGTAGCTTGTCTTGGAGTGAAATATTGCTTCTGTTTTGATTAATGAACAGCACACAGAGAATGCTGACTCCAGGTATGACAAAGTACAGTAAGCCTGTTGTCCCTTTATAAGCACCACAGCTGCTTAGCAGGTAAGAATATGTGTGAGAGCCTTACAATCAGTTTAAGCTTTCTCTGTCAAGGTTTCCCTGCATAGGAGCTGTAGACCTGGCAGCAAGACTAAACAAGAATGATCAGACTGCTTCCCTCCACTCTATACAATTTTTCTATTATTTATACTTACAGCAATATACGTCAAGAATGGATATTATAAACAAAATAATTCTATATATTCAGTTGGCAGTCATACACACACAGTTTTCTTCTTCAAATATCTTGATTACTAGTCACATTATAGATTGTAGAGACCAATATAGCCATGTGAAGTCTATTTTTTAATGACTGAAGTTCAGAGATGCAAAATAATTTGTATGAAGAAACACAGATGTTTCACTTGAGTGGATGGATTTTCTTCTCTGTTGTCTCATAACCAGGCTTTCCCACCTGGTCTGCAGGTCCATCTGCTCTCCTCAAACCATCTCTGTCAGTCACCAGTGAGGATCTTCAGAGTTGGTTGCTACAGGCCTCACCAACTTTGGGAGAATTCCTCCTGGTGCGCTACTTCTACAGTCCCTTATCCGTATCCCTCCAAGTGTGTACCCGTTCTATTACGTAACAGCTTTGCTGGGATCTCAGGCAGCCCTCCTTAACGGACTAGATACATTTTTTTTCTAGCATCAACATGTACATACCACCACCTCTTTGCTCTTGGATTTTCCTAAAACAGCAAACTATGCTAATTCCATTTTTTTTTTCTGTAGGAGGCCTACATCTCCTAATTCCATTTTTTTTTCCTGTAGGAGGCCTCCATCTCCTTTTTTTAAACATGTCTCTGTTTCCCTCTCTTGTAAATGTATGCTCACCCACCCCACTGAAGCAACCACCTGAAATTCTAATTTTCTAATAGATGGATTTAAGAAAGAGAAGGTGATCTATTATATCCCTTACTCCAAATCTCTAAACTTCCTATATATCACATTTTCAGATGAAATTTTTTTATGGAAAATAAAGTAGCTGTGTTTGTTGAAACAGTGACTATATGTGCCCCTGTCGTTCCTCTGTCTCATTTGAATGGGTATTCTTCAGGAAGGAAGAACGGAGGTGCACTCATGCAGCGAGATCAACAGGGCTTAGAACAAGTAAGCGCGACAAGCCTTCTCATCCAACTGAATGAATGAAATAAAAACTACTGCAATATGAGAGGAGGGTCAACACACCGAGTATATAGAGTGGAATTTCTCTCTGCCACAGATCCCTTAAAAACTGAGTAAGACGGGTGCTGCTGTAATGAAACCGCCACCTGCTGACAGTAAGAGGAAAACAACCGCGTTCGGTGCGACCTGTCCCCAGGCCTCTTCGTGACACAAGAAGACCCACTGACAGGCTCTGCAGATCTTAGCTCACCAGTGCTGGGAGGCAACATGTTTTTCAAAATGTTTTAAAATTTGATCTATATACTATTAAAGGCTGATTAGTTGATTGTTATTAACTGTTAGCTAATTGTTGTCTCAGATATTCATGAGCTAAGAAAGACATAGTATATTAAATAAATTTGTGTACATACATCCACGCATGAAGCTGTCAGCTAATAAAATGACTGTTTGGAGCACAGATAATAAAATATGTATTTTAATATGATTTCTGAGTAATGGCTACCCAAAGCCAGCATATTCACTTCGGAAAGAGAAAGAAGTTGGGCTTTTATCTATCTTCTTTGAGAACTCAGAGGCACAATGCCCTCAGTGGCGCTCACCCATAAACAACTTGCATAATTAGTAATATTTCTTCTTTGAACACTTTGAATAGAGAAAGAGAGCTGGCATTCTTTATTGGAATCACAGAATAATCTATCAGACATTACCACCCTTGAAGCAAAGACAACATCGCTATTGTATCTTATAATATTTTGATTTTCCAGATGTTTTGAATGTGAGTAGAGAAATTTGAATACAAGACTTTAGAATTTTCTAGACTGTTTAAGTTGGTAGCTTCTAGACCATTTGGCTTTCTACAAAATTACTGCATTCATGCCGCCTTGTGATTGCATGCATGGTTTTGTCATAAGAAAAGGATGTAGAGATGTCAGTAATGGTTTCACACAGCTTCCTCCTTCCTGCCTTTGCTGTCAACCCCCCTAGAGTCTTCCCTTCTGTTGTTGGTGCTCACACGGCTGAGTGTTCAGGAACCAATTCACCGTGAGGAAGGGAAATGATTTTCTTGTCACTGTAAACATCAGAGGATCAACGGACACTGTCTACCTGCTTCCTTTTTGTCAACCAGAAAGTTACATAAGCAACATTTTAGAGACACAGCAGCTCCCTCCCTCTCGGATTTTGAATCAATTTGCAGATATAGCAGGAAAAATCATGATGAAGAAGAATGGCGCCTCAAATTGTTATAAATTGCATAATAAATTATATTAGCTAGAATCCTGGGAAAAACATAAATCTTGACTTGGGGAACCAGAATTCAAGAAATCGGTCTTGTATAAAAATTATGTAAACTTCCTATACTGTATTGTTTAGGAGTTGGCTGCAGACTCAGACCCGATCCAACCCTTGTCTGTTCCATATCTTCTCTGTGTGACCCTGAGCATGCTTTAAAATGCCTCTTAGCATCATTTCCTCTCTTTCTACAAAGATCATTGTGAAAGAGTAAACCAAGTAAATACTGAGCATGGCGGCTGACACCATATTTTCAATTTTTAAAGTATTACCTTTGGCAAATCATAAAACCTCATTTATTTTTTGCTTTGCTTTCATGAAATAGGAATACTATTGACGCCTTATTCATACTGTGAATGCCAATGAGAGTAGGAAGAAAACTGGAGTTTATTGAAGACACTCACACACAAGCATATAGATCTATGATTAAACAAGAAGGCAGTGAAGGAGAATACAACAGAAACACTTAAAATGGTAGGATATAAAAGCTACCCAGAGAGGGAAAAAAAGCTATTGAAATTTTATCCCAATTAATGGAACCACAAACGACTGTTTACAAAACATCAGTAATCTGCTCTAGTTGCTGCGCAGTGATGGACTTGGTTTGAAAGTTGCCTGTCTCTTAACCTCTTCACAGTATTGTGCAAACTGAGACGTGGGCTTGTGAAGGGAGATGCGGAGACAGGCTTAAGGCTACATCCATAACCTTATTAATCTGGAATTGTCCATTTAGCACATGGCCTCTCACAAACATCCCAATTAACAAAAGCCCATCCCTGCTGTGGCAGTGTAGAGTCTATGGCTGGCTAGTTCCTGAGAACTACTTAAGCTTTCACAGAGAAGTGATAACGTCACACTTTAAATGCCTGAAAAAGAGGCCTGGGGTCCTCTCCTTTGTCCCTCTGTAGTTTCTGACCAACCCCTCACAGGTGATACTTACTCTTCTTTGCTTCCTCTAGCTTGTCCTTGGCCCTTTTCTCTGCCTGCAGGAGCTGTTGGATCCCCTGAGACTGGCTGGTCATGGTGCTTTGCTCCGTGGAAGGTGACTTCTGTGGAAGCTGGGACACACAGGCCCTTTTATCCCCTACTGGATAGCCACAGAACTCAGCTTGTTTTGGCAACAGTGAACCCATAGCTGTTTGTTCCCAGCTTGCCTGATGGGACCAGAGAGCTAAGTGCCAAGGTGAGCTCAAGGAGGAATCCAGAAAAGCAAGGTAGTCACTCCAAGAAGTTGAAAATTCACTTTGCCTCTGACTTCAACTCTCTGTGTACAAGTCAGCTCTAATGGGCTGCTGGATTTACTTACAGAGGAAAGGGTAAGACATTGTTAGGTATGCTTGTTTCCATCATATACCCCCAAATACTGACGTGTCACTGAATTACCTTTCAGGCTGCAACATTTCCCCCTGTTCCTTGTCCCTGCAATACTTATCTTAGGCCTTTATCTGTCTCTGCTTGAGGAAAATTGATTTTCCTTCTTTGAGGAAGGGTATTTTCTGGCTTTGTTGGAGAGGGTCTATTCTCTTCCTGTCCTAGGCCTCAGGTGATAGGAAATAAAGACCAAATGGGACACATTGTGTCGTTCTCTCGTACTGCTTTGTTGAAGTTCAAGATGATCTTACTACAGTGTCTAAATCAATAATAAGAGAAATGAGTACCACGCACTTGAGGTTAATTTAAGCACGCCTTTTCTATTACACCTATTTACAATGAACAATGATGCCCTCGTAGTTCATCTGATTCTGTCCAGTAACCGACGAATCAGAAAGCCACTCACAGTAAAGAATGCAATGTAATGTTTATATATATCCCACACTTTGATTGGAAAGGAGGGGTAAATCTCTTTTTAACTCAGACTCTGATGTACAGATTGGCTTTTCATGGCCTTTGGCTTCATAAGTAACACTTCTGGTCTGTCAGGGTTAATTTCTATCAATAGGCTCCTTGATTTAAAAATTTAAAAAAAAATTGAGAGCTATGCCTTTTAAAGGTTAATATATATATATATATATCCTAATTCTTTATTGATTCTTTGGGAATTTAACAACATGCACCCCAGTCCCGCCTACTTCCCGATCCTTTCATATCCACCTCTCACCCCTGTAGCATCCTCCCCAAAAGACCCCCCCAAATTAATTAAAACCAAACAAAACAAACAAGGAAACCACCTCACTCCTCATTTTGCCTGCCTTTTTGACATTTCTTCCTGTGTCCTAGTGGCATTGGGAGCTGTGGTGTATCATGCAGTATATTCTTTCACCCAATCATCCCTATCTGCAAATGTTCATTACCATGAATCACTGGTCTGGTTCAAGGCCTCTGGCACACCACCATCACTGAGACCTCACTGAAACTCATCTCATATAGTCTGTTTTGGTCCTGAGTCGTGAAGATCCTGTGGCTATCTTTCTGTAGGACCAGTTCCTTCACACACTCCAGCAGGTCATACATGGGGTAGATGTTAGGGTGGACCAACCGAAGGCCCAGGATATGGGCCTGAGTTTTAGCTAAGCTGATCAGTTTAGGCCACTGGGACTACCCCTATCAGGTGAGGGCCTGAGCCAGCTCGCCAATGCCCATGACATGGGGGCCAGCTCTCCCATGCGCGTGGTGAGGGGTGGGGCCATATCTCCCAATTGAGGAGTCCAACTCTCCCATGAGGGGTGGGGCCAGCTCTCCTGCTGCAGTGTCCAGTGAGGGGCAGAGCCAGCTATCAGGGCCAGTGAAGGTCAGGGCAGGCTCAGCAGAACCCTCCGATTTCAACAAGCCTGTTTCCCGTGGCCCCCTGTGGTAACACACACTATGGACATCAACACAGACCCCAGCTGCAGGAGGACCATGGATCCAGACATGACCCTTAGGAGCAGCTCGGGCCAGACATCACCATGGCCCTGGTGGCAGCACAGGGCATCCAGATCCCTATGGCCCCAGGGTTAGCATGTCCCTTGGACATAAACATGGTCTCAGGTGGCTGACCAGATCCCACATATCAGTATATCCTTCAGTGGTTTCTGAAGTCATAGACATCCACTCAGACCCTGGCTGCTATAGGGCCATGGATCCAGACATGGCCGTTGGGAGCAGCCCGGACCCAGACATCACCACAGCTTCAGGTGGCAAGCAGGCCACCTACATCAGCCTTTTATGCACAGCCTTCACTTTTTCAGTTCTGCCTCTTTCCACAGCACATGAACCCGTTCTGTTTCCCTTTCTCTCCCATTTGTGCACCATATATTTGTTCATCATAATGGCACCTACCTGTGGATGCCTTCAGCCAGCCCAGGCTGTGAGGACCCAGGCTGCCCCCCCCTTTATTTTTTATTTATTTATTTATTTATTTTGAGACAGGGTTTCTCTGTGCAGCTTTGGTGCCTTTCCTGGAACTCACTCTGTAGCCTAGGCTGACCTCAAACTCACAGAGATCCGCCTGCCTTTGTCTACCCAGTGCTGGGATTAAAGGCATGCACCACTACTGCCTGGCCAGGCTGGCCCCTTTTAAGGTTTTAAAGCTTATGTTTTTTCCTGATCTTTTCAAGTGTCTCCTCTATACCAGTGGCATTTCAGTGTGTGTGTGTGTGTGTGTGTGTGTGTGTGTGTGTGTGTGTGTGTGTATCAGCCTTGGCAAATCTTAATCTTTCCAAGGTTATCACCTTTTCCCCCCACATGATCACTTTTTTTAGATACACTACTAAATCACCTGATTTTGCCTCCTCTTCCTATCTTCCCCACCTTCTTCCTCTTTGTTCGTTTGAAACAACAACAACAACAACCAGGTCTCATGTAGCCAAAACTGACCCAAGACTCACTATGTAGGGTTAACTTTGAAGTTTCGATCTCTTGATCTCTCTGGCTCCTGAGTGCTTGGATAATATACATGTACAGCTACACTTGCTTAATGCCTATTGGAGATTGAGGCCAGAGCTTTGTGCATTCCAGGCAAGCACTCTGCCACACCCCAGCCACATCTATAGCCCCGCGAATGAATCAACTTCTCCACTGCTCAATTTTATTGCTTAATATAATAACTAATACAACTGGGACAACAGATTTGTAAATGATCATGATTCTTGGTCATACACATTCCAACTGAATTTCTGTTGGTCTTAGTGCCACTTGTCATTAGCTGAAGTGCTGGGAATCATTAATTATTCTGTGAACTGTTAAGTGGGGATTGTTATGAGGAAGCCATTTTGCTCTTCTGCTGGCAACTTTATTGAATATCGCAGCCTTACAGAGAAAAGGTAGTTCACAGGGATTGATATTGAGTCAGAGGGGTCAGCAGAGGAGACTTCATGAAAATGTTCTTCATGTTGTGTAGAAAATGCTATGTGTCCTCAAGCCTTCCCTAGTCCTCAATAAAGTTATTGCTGGCTCAACCCTGGCCCTTTGCTTGGTGCTTTGTTCTATTCTTTAAAATAAATCTGCATAAAATATCACATAAGTGGGCAGGTATCTTAATCATCTGAAGGGATTTTATACTTTCATATATAAGAAAGTGTATGATGGACATATACAAGACACTTAAGTGTTAGGTCCCAACCCTCACACCCTCAAAATATCAGTGCCCGTGACAATGTTTGGAAGAAGAATGGACTCCAACAGGGTTATCAGCAGGATTGCTGGCAGGTAGATAAATGCTTACACTCAGTGTTTCTCAGAAACCTGTGCACACAGTTTCTCCCAGGAAGGGCCACTGCTCTCTTATCTCCCACCACCTCCAGTAAATAGGGCATCTAGTTCCTTATTAGCACATACTTGTAACATATATCAAAGAAGTCCCTGGCTCTTCTGGCCCATAAAATCCTACCCCCCCCCCACACACACACACCCACAAACGCACAAAAATCTTCCAGGCTGTTCCATTTTACAGGTGTCCATCCCTTCGGAGCCTGTTTGTTTTATAACTGGCAGGCTTTCTCTCCCTTCTTGCTATCCTCCCTGTCTCCTAAGAGGTAGCCATGGCAGCTTTGGACTCCCTGAAATGTCTTTGGCTCTTCTGTCTTCCCTGAGAGGTAGCCATGGCAGCTTTGAACTTTCCCAAATAAACTTTTCCACCCATGGAGTGGCCTCATCTGGTGGCTGCACTGTACCCTCGAGGAAAGATCCCTTCCCATCACTAACACAAGGTCACAAACATGAGTTACTCACTTTGGGACTAATTACACCATAAGCAAAGTTGAACAAGGAGAACTCAGCATTGCCATAATTAAATACCGGTCTGACAAAATTGTCAAACCTCAATCAGCATTCTATACTTAAGCTCTGGTAGCAGTAGTAGTAACAATTTTTTGAAACTTACCTGTTAAATTAGAGAGAAGGAATTTTACAGTCAATTATCAGGCCCTTTCAAAACACCTGAGATTTAAAGAGAAACACACCAATGATGGAAATTCCTAAGTGGGCCCTCTTTAAGGTCTCATAAGCAATTTTAATTTTATGATAGAAGTTCATTTCTCTTGTTTATTTATTAGAAGAGTCTTATAGTCCGGAAGTATAGACAACACTGAATGATCCCTTGTTCAGAAAGATGTAAAAGGGGAAATCTGTGGGAAGCCAGAAAAAGGAAGGACCCATTCAAAATAGAAGGCTAGGGAGGGCTTCCTCCCCTCAGACCCTCTCTCAGACCCTCTCAATCAAAGAGAAAGCGTGAGGGGGTGGAACAGTCCACTTAGGAACAGAGGAAGAAGGCCAACAGGCTTAGCATGTCAACCAGATGTCAGGGTGTGTGTGTGTGTGAAGAAACCACAGGGCTAGTACCATGTGGGTTTAAAGTGATACTTTCAGAATATTCTGTAGATAAAACCATACTCATCCAAATTGACAAGCAAATGAGAAACTAAAATTGAGGAGAGGTGGACAACTGAGGGGAGGTGGACGATGCAGCGGTAGTGGAGACAGATGCCTGGCTAGGGAATTTGGACAATATTATACGTCACTATTCAACAGGTTACTACAGCTGAGTCATTGCCTCTTTTTTGAAATAGGAGATTATTATCTCCCCACACCCTTTTTTTAAAGGCTGGATTTTAGGTAGTCCAGGCTCCTCAAACTCACTATGTAGTCAGACTTAATTCCTGAACTTCCTACTAAAGCCTCCTAATTTTGGGGAGCACAGTTGTGTTCCACACTTCCCTTATTCTTGGTGTGTTTGTCACTTGCAAAATCAAATATTTACATAATAATAATACCATAAAAGTGTTAGCTGCCCAGACTTGAAGTTTGACTATGTTATTTGAATATCCTGAATCTGTAAAGAATCAGTGAATACAGATTTCCTTTTCTACTTATTAATAAAATACCAACCATATACCAAATGCTGAGTCTATTCCTCTGCAGTTCATATTGTGTCCATACTTAAGATTTGAATCTCACAATTTTCTTCACCCATCTCTTTGTTTTGTTTTGTTTTTCAAGACAAGGTTTCTCTGTGTAGCTTTGGAGCCTGTCCTGGATCTCACTCTGTAGCCCAGGCTGGCCTCAAATTCACAGAGATCCGCCTGGCTCTACCTCCCGAGTGCTGGGATTAAAGGCGTGTGCCACCACCGCCCGGCTTTCTTCACACATCTTACTTGATGCTGGGAATATAGATGGTTAGCATTTGTCATATGGATTTTATCATAAAGTTCTATATGGATTACCTGACAACTTAAGGGAAAGATGGTATTTTGTCGAGCAGTTCCGGGGCCACTGTCTATCATAGAAAAGAAAGCATCTTTACTATGGTGACAGGTGCTAGTGATCCTCATATTGTGGTAGCAGAAGGAAATCAGAGGGAGTTATGGCAGGCAGAAGGGCTGGCCTATACCCCAGTGGCCTACTCCTTTATCCGGGTCCCACTTCTCAAAGGTTCTAGAACCTCTTAGCCCCACCAGCTAGGGACCAAGTTGAAACACAATAATAGCCTTTGGGGAAAAACTCATGTTTAAAGCATAATAGTTTATAAAACACACAAGCATAATTAATGGTGTGGAATCTATGTCATGGAAAAATCTGAGTGACAGACCCAAACCTAGGGAGCTCCTAAATGATAGAACCGTCTTGTGGAGAATGATTTTATCACTACATGTGGCCTCCTCACTTCTTCCGAATGATTTTCTTCTGTGACTTTCTTTTCTTGACAGGAAACTTGAAAAGCACTTTACTTTGGATAAAACTACTTAAAGTGTAGATTAATTAAAATTCAATGGGCTGTGTTAGCAGCTTCTGTCATTATGAACTAGGTAACGACCTTTAAACGTTTCTGTCTGTGGTCAGTTGGCCCATTGCTTTGGGCCTTTGATGGCAGGGCAAGAATGAAGACCATGGTGTAGCAAAACTGCTTTTCACATGACTGGGAAGAGGGAAGGAAGAGAGAGTCAACTCCGCTGTCACCTTCAAGGTCGTACAGAAGTTCCTGAGGTCTCCTCATAGACTCTACCTCTTAATGTTCTACTGCGTCAAAACAGTGCCAAGATGGAGAGCAAACTTTTAACACCCAGAGTTTTACAGAACATTCCAGATGGAATCATTGGCAGTTTTGAGTGATGGGTAATAAAATATCACACAAAATTATATTTGGCTTCATGTAACTGCCCAATTCTTAACTATTCCCCCTCAAGGGTCATACTTTAAGCACCTACAATTCTTCCTGTCTATTTGACCAGCTCTTCTCTTGATGCTGGCTATATTGTATCTACCTCTATTATGCAGAGAAATTGAACTAAATAGTAATAGTTTCTTTAACTAACATGGTATTAAATAATTTATGGATAGATTCTGTATTAATGTTAATGTTGGTCTCTGTGTTAGAATATTTTGAAAATACAAGTTATTATCCATTGTTTAGTAATGTTATTTGATTCTCTTTTCTGGTGGTGTTGAGTTTTTCATTATCTGAAGTGATAAACTTAAGTGTTTGCAGTGCATTTTTGTAACACATCAAAGGAGTAGGAGAGACTGTTTTCAATAGAAAGAAAAACGGGCATGCCAGTCACAGCCACTTTGTAGGAAGTGTATCAGTATAATGTACATTTAGCCCCTTGCTCACTGATCCATTTTCTAAATCTTTTCTTACTTTATCTCATTAATGCAGAATGCAAGAAGTGGTGCTAAAAAATGATAAAGTCTTCTTGAAAAACTCAGTGCCCTAGTGCTCGGATATGTTAGTAATGAATTTCGAAGAATTTGTTGTGAAATACCTCTTATTTGGGCACACATTCGCCTTGGAAACTTATCCTTGAATCTTCTGAATAACTGTAATCATAAATTTAGCAAGTGCTCAGTATAGATCTAGTTTCTCTCCATTAAAGTTTCATTTCTAATCAGACTTCCTCTTCTTATCTCTTCCGCATATGTTTCGGCTTGTCATATGATCCTTCCTTCTGCTATACCAGTTTGACCCTTGAGTTGGATTAACTGTGAAAATTGTCTTGATTTCTGGTTTCCCAGAGGCCTGAGACATCCAGGTATTCCATCGCTGTGAACGTCACTCTTTAAACACACTGTAAGACGCGCTGTGGTGTTCCTTCAGAGCCCAGCACCCTTCTCCCACTTCCTTTGCTCACTGTACTTGGGTAGTAATAGATGAAAATATGCAAATAAGATATTGATGAGTTACTATTTTCATATTCCTATAATTAGATGAGGAGATAATGGTTACCATTTCTGTCTCCTGCTCTGACTTTCTTCTCCACCCTCTCCATTGTACTTCTCTACCAAACTGTGGACATTCCTTCATCTCTACCCAGAATTTTCCTGCTACCTTGAATATTTTCCTTGCTCTTATTTGCCTGAGGATAAATCACTGAGAGCCCAGTTTTGATGGCTAGTTTAAAAAATGATGCTTCCAGTTTCTCTTCATCCAAATTGGTCCCTTGCTCATCCTATGGATATTACAGCAATTTAGATACTGTAGGGCATATTTCAACCTCCACTCACAAGCTTTGAGCTTGATGATGAAATGATTGAGAATGCTCCTGAAAGGACTCTTGACACACCATTTAAAAGAATTCCATTGATACTTTCATTCAGGTGAAAATTACGAAGAACTGTATTTTTTAGTTACACACTTAAATGGTCTTCCTGCCAAACTGCCCTTTGGTGAAACAGGACATTGTGTATAGATTGAAATGATCAGCATGAGTTTAACAATTAATACAGAAAAATGTATCAAAGGCTTAATAAAATTCATTAGATTCTCAGATCTTACAGGAAGTACCCCAGATATGTTGAAGTTACACAAACACCTAACTAGACCCAGAATGATCAGTTCTCAGAATTGGAATATATATATTATATATATATACATAATATATGTATATACACGTACATGATATATATATATATATATATATATGGTTTCTAGAAGAATTCATTGTTTTTTTTTTGTTTTCCTCTCATGCTTATCAAGCATGGCACTCATTGATACCTTCTACTCCTCAGTGTATTAGATACTTGCCCTCTGTTGTATTTGCAACCCAGTAATTGCAAAGCTCCTGCTCCTTCCTTCAGCATCAGCTCTTATAGAAATGACTGCCATAGAAAATAGAACACTGGGATTCCCAGAGGAATTTGACATGTAGTTAAGTTGCTGGGTTATTCAAGTTGATAAATAGATTCACTTGAACTGACTATTTCCTTGTTGTTCCATAAAGTGACAAGAAGCCTTCATTTCTGGCCCCAATTAGGCACCTCTTTTTGCTTAATAGCTCCTATATGTCTACTGAAGCTCCATTTTTGATCCTGAGGATGTGGAGTATATGGAAAATCTTGGCAATTTACTCTCCCAGCTCTATTTAGGGATTTTTATATAATTTCCTAGTCTTTCCTTATCCTGGTTATGCTCTAATGTTACCTAAGTTCTACTAAGGTTTCTGCTTAGGCAAGAGGAAGGAAGTTATGATCTTACAGAGTCTAGGTGCTTGCAAGGTAGGCAAAAAACCCCACCCTGTTTGTAATCTATCCATTCCCAACTGAATGATCTAAAAGACTCCACTCTCGTGCATTTCAGGATTCTAAAACCATGATTATATTGCCTTCTTGGCAGCCTACTTTTCTGACTCTTCCCCCTTTTTATTTTTTCTATGAAGTTTAGAGCTGCCTTGGAGTCGATATCTGGAGTAATCCTATATTGTTGTTGTTTATTTTGGTTGTTTTGTTTTGTTTCTGTATTTATTCCATGAATTAACTTTCCTGGTCCTGTGTGTTTAGATGTCATCTATGTCTGTGAACTTAAAAAGTAAATCTCCACTCCAGAGATTGATACCTCTATGTTGAGCTGGAATCCACTTGGACATTAAACAGCACCACAAACTTATGTGACCAACATGACCTCTGAACATTAGCATGACTGTTCACTGTCCATTTGTTTTAGAAAATGGTGGGTTTCATTTCTTACTTTTGTTCAGGCCAAACTTCTTAGAGTCACTCTTGCTTCCTACATTCAATTTCAGAAACAAACAAACAGAAATAAAAACAAAACAAAACAACAACACCCCAAGCCTGTTGAGCCTTCTTTTAAAACTAGGTCAAATCCGACTTCTCACTTTTCTCACTGTTTCCCCTCAGGACCCGCATGGCCTCGTTAGATGAATGCCACAGTCTCCTAAGAAGGCTCTACTATCATTCTTGTCCTGTTTTCAGTGAAGTGGTAAAAATAAACCTACTAAAACTATTCGCATGAACTCACACCTCTGCTTAAGGCCTAATAATGACTATCTGGCCCATGTGACAGTCACACATTTCCTTACTAAGGCATCAAAGATCCCACTGATCATTCCACTTAAGATGTGCTCCTGGCTCTGTCTCCATTATATTGGGCATGCAAACACATTTCCAAGGTGTCCACATGGCTTGTTTTCTTTCTACTCTCAGATCCTGACTCACGAGATTTTTCTACCATTCCATTTAAGAATACAAAGCTCTTCCTCTCATTGTGCCCAACCCTGAACAGTTACAATTTTGACTCTTTATTAATTTTACTCTGTAGCTATTATCACTACCTGACATTCTATTGCATTTATTTCTTCTGTCTCCTCTCATAGACTACTACATTCCATGAAAGTATAAAGTTTGGGTATATTTAATTCATTGATTTATTGTCAACATTTTGTACACAGCCTAGAAACATGAAAGGAACTCAAAAAATATTATTGGATAAGCAAATGTATATAATGCTACCCAGGGAGACACACTGACCACACAGCCAATTGGTTTGGTAATAAATATAGGCATTTGTGTACAAGAGACCTATGCAGGTTTCTAGTTAAACATTTGTACCACCATGCTAGCTCTTTCCCCTTTCCTGAACCTAGTCATCAAGTACATCCTAAAAGCATAATGAGATGGGAAAGGGGGGAAAGAGCAGAAGTAGAAAGAGAGAGAGAGAGAACAAAGAAAGAGACATTTTAATAAATTATTTCAGTCACAGTTTCTCTAACTAGAGGGGATATGATTTTTTAATACTTCCATACATAATTTAGTCTTTGAAATAATTTTCAACTGTATCTAAAGTATAACACAGCTTATTACAATGTTGTTGGATAAGTCATGGAGTAGGAATAACATCATTCTCATATCATTTCTTTCCCTGGGACCTACATGGCAGAAGGAGAGAACTAAGTCCTATAAAAGTGTGATTTTTAAATGTACTTCATGATATATACACACCTACCTACAAGATAAATGGACAGATGAATGGATAGATAGATGATAGATAGATAGACAGATAATAGGTAGGTAGATAGATGATACATATAGATAGATGATAGATATTGATAGATGGATAGATAGGTAGGTAGATGACAGATTATATAGATAAATAGATAGACAGATTAGATAGATAGATAGATAGATAGATAGATAGATAGATAGATAGACAGACAGACAGACAGACAGACAGACAGACAGATAGATAGATAGATAGATAGATAGATAGATAGTTGATAGATAGACAGTAGATAGATGTAACAATGTTATCATTGAACGTCTATGTAAAACTCACATTTAGTCCACTGCTGTGCTATCTCCATTACTCAAATGTTCATGATTTTCCCTCTTCTCTAAAGATACCATTTTTCAAGAGTTTACATTTTTATAACAAAATATATCATTTCCAGTAACAGTTTTCTTTTCAAGAAAAAGGAATTTCCTGCATAGTAGTGCTTTGCAAAAACACTTTAGTTTGTGATTTACCATAACATAACACAAAAGTCTTCTTCCCTTTGGCCTAGTTCTGATATTAAATCTCTTACACATTTTCAACTATGGAAAATGTTTGCATGAGCTAAAATATATAAATAAGCTCTGTTATCAACAGAGGAATCTCACTAGCAGAGAACTCAGGCTAATGAAAAATCTTTCATGAGTAATTAGAAGAGATCCAAGGGAGTGGTCTTCCATGTTCAAAGAGCACGCCAATGGAAAGGGCAGATTTCAGTAGTGTGCTCTTATTTAAAGATATGTGTTATGTCTTTTTACTTACCACAAACATGCATCCCTAAGTAGTCATTCCCTTGCTCAAGACAAACAGAGCAGTTGTTTTTATCCACTTTGTTTTACCCACCGTTGTTTCAAAAAGGCTGAGTCCCAGACAGCCTAGTCATTAGTAATAGGGCCCAAAGACCATGAAATTCAGCTCCAATCCTCCTTTTACTAGTAAGTTGTATGATCTTGGGCAAGTTACATGGTCTCAACTGTGAATGCTGTAGATAGCACAGTGTCCTACTCACAAGACTATCTTGAAGATTAAATTGGGTCAAATGTGAAAAATGTTTGATATACAGCAAGCTCAATAAATCTTCACTGTTGTTATTAGTCATTGGAAGAGCAGATATGATACTGGAGGGTTATGTAACTTTGATATGGCATAAGTTATTGCAGTGACCTCAACTCTCACACATCTGAACTTTGCAGTTTTTCTCTTGGGTCTACACCACACAGTCTGATGTAATTTGTTTGATGTTATGTCTTGTAAAACAGAAGAAAATTCTCACTGAGTCAGGAGAGACTGTGTACATTAAACAGTCTTTGTTTCTACTGAACATGGAACTTCCTGGCCCAATCTTATAGGAGCTTGTCAGGAAGCCTCATTAAAGGCTTTAAACTTTTTTGTAAGCAGAGTCAATACAGTTATAGTATAATCTTCTACATTCTGGCTCTTGTACAGTGCATAGAGCAGTCTCTTCAACCAGCAAACAAACAAAACCAAGAAAAGCCACATAGTCATCATCCCCATCTAGGTCTGTCAAGAGATTTTTCTTGAATAATTGCTCAGTGATTATTTTGTTAGGCTATGGTTAAGTACACATGTGTGTATACACATGCACCTCTCTCACACACACAGATCCCACAAGCACCACACACACACACACACACACACACACACACACACACACAAACATACACACAATGGCTCCACATTGGATTTAGTTCTTAGTGACGCTTACATTGACTGAAATTCTCCTTCCTCTGCAGGGCTGACATGTTTTTTATCTTTTGTTATTATCAGGGGTAATAGGTAAATTATGCCTGTTACAATATCTACTATGTTGAGAATTCTGAACAAGCAGTGATTATGATTGTCAATTGTTGGAATTGTAGAAATGAAGGGGTAGTTCAGCACTCAGAGATGGCTGATGTAGACTTGCAGCTTATGGAATTGCTGTAGGTTTTAAAGTCTATAACTTGTCTGTGTTGTAATGTGAATGAGTGAGTACTCTTTGAAGCCTTAGAAACTTTGGTAGTCTTGAATTTGCTTATTCAAAATATGATGATTCAGATGTCCCAGGCTAAACTAAATACATCACAAAACAGAACTAAACCACAAACCTTGGAAAGGGTTTGGCATGGATGGCGGGATGATAGGGTGGGAGAGAGATGAGGCAGGGTCAGTGATAGACTGCACTATGTACATATATGAAGTTGTCTGTGAGCAACAACCACCTCTGTGGCCAATAATTTTATGAACCCTGAAGTTTGGAGGGAGTTACATAGACCAAAGGAAAGAGCAACAGGAAAATTATGGGCACATTCTGGGAAATCCATCTCTTCTGATCATGGCTCACTGGGTTTTGTTATTCATCTAATGCAGTGACATAAGTTATTACATGTACTTATTTGTTTTGAAGATTAAACAAAAGGATGGAGTTAATGTGGCAGACTTGTGTTTGGAGCTCACCCTTTATCTTTGGGATTCCTATATCATCATGAGAAAATAACAGGAAATGTATTTTTTTATTTGCAATTTTTTAGGTCAATTTGAAGCTTAGAAAAATGTACCAGAAAATCATTGTTCCTCATATCACTATTTGAGATAGAAATTATTCGAACTGAGTATTCATAAATGTTACATGGTATTGGCAACGGCACGGCAGAAGTAGCAATGGAAATCATGTCCTCACGTAATCTCAAAATTAGCAAGCAGTACTTAGCGCAGTCGCAATGCATCAGTCCTGCAAGGTGTCAAGCATTTGGCACCCTGCAAATCATTAATATATGTATTATCCAGTTTGGGTATCAAGAAACACTGAAGAAATATATACATGAAGAAATTCAGACTAAGGAAATAGGTAATTTGCTAGAGTCCCTTGGCTTTCATGGGTCCTTAAAAATCAGGATTTGGTGTTTACTTGGAATCTGATTATTCTTTCTTCTATGCTGTTGTTTTCATAAGATGCTTAAGAAAACACACTTGAGAATTGGTATAAAGACTATCCAGCTAGGGAATAGATCTATCTCTAAATCCAGCTATCCTACTCCTGTGCTTATAGCCAAAGGACTCTACATCTTCCCACAGAGACACTTGCTCATGCATGTTCAATGTTCCTCTATTCATAATAGTCAGAAACTGGAAACAGCCTAGATGTTCATCAATAATGAATGGATAGTGGAAATGTGGTGCCTTTACAACATGGGGGAGACTGGAGTGAGAGGGTTAAACATGGAAAAGAGAAGGAAGGAGAGGTAAGGGGGAAACAGGGAGGCAAAGCTAAAACTGAGTGCCATTTGAGGGGGTCATATGGCAACCTACTACTGTAGAAGCTTCTTAAAATATATACATATATGAAAGAAATACAAATGAAGTCACCAAGAACAACAGAGATGATGCCCCAACTAGACATCTCCCACCATCAAGTGAACTGCTAGTGCCAAGAATGGGTTAATCTACTTGAGTTATTAGTCAAAGGTGCCCCATGGGAGCCCCCACACTACTCAGGAAATTGCCAAGGCAATGGCATGTCTTTCTGTATACTGTGAATATGTGTTGCTGCCATTGACTAATAAATAAAGGTGCATTGGCCTATGACAGGGCAGGATGCAGCGGCCCATTGCAGGGCAGGATGCAGCAAGGCATGAAAATCCAAGAGAGATAGTGATAGAAGAAAGGAGAGTTGGGGGAGACGCCAACCCACTCTCTAAGGAGCAACACATAATGGGACACAGGTAAAGCCATGGAACACGTGTTGATACGTAGATTAATAGTAATGGGTTGAGTTAAGTTATACAAGCTAGCTAGCAAGAAGCCTGAGCCATAAGCCATACAGTTTGTAATTAATATTAAGCCTCTGAGTGATTATTTTATAAGCAGCTGTGGAATCACAGGGGCTGGGTGGGACCGGAGAAACTTCTGGATACAATTGTTCGCTTTCAACAAACTAATGGTAAGGGCCTTTTGCTGAAGATAGCACTTACATATCTCATTAATCACAGAGAAATTGAGTTGGTGCCTGATTAGAGCCTTTCCCTCTACTGACTAGTGTTCATATCCTAGAAGGTATTCTGCATGCTAGCACAGGAGAAAATTAACCACCAGCCTATCTACAAACCCGTCAGTCTACAATAGTGACCTTCCTGTATGATGTGCTGGTGCAATACAGGTACAGACATTTTGGGAGTTAACCAATCAATCTCTGATTGGCTTCAAGACCCACTCCACTAGAAGGAATCTTTGCCTAACACTGCTTGGGAGGCCAAAAACCTGAGACTAGATAGACCATGTGCTTAGGGGAAAATCAAATACTAGTGTTCTTCTAAAATAACATTCCAATCAAATTATTGTAATGGCATTCTTCTATACCCATAGATCACTGACTTCCTCAGCCATAATCAGAGAAGCTTCCTCTTATCATAGATGGCAATTAACACAGAGACTCACAAGTGGACAATGTGCAGAGTGTGAGAGACTTTGGAACAGTCAGGCCTAAATGGGATGTCTTCATCAAACCCCTCCCCTGAGAGCTCAGGGAGCTATGTGGAAGAGGAAGCAGAAAGATTGTAAGAGCCAGAGAGGATGGAAGACACCAAGGAAAGAGTGTCTTCCAGACACAACAGGACCAATGCACATATCAACTCAGAGACTGCGGCAGCACACACAGGGCCTGCACAGGTTCAAGTCAGGCAGGGTCTCAGTTTTGAGAGGGGAAAGTGTACACAAGCTCCTGTTCCTAACTAAGAAGCTACTGCCAACTGACATATATTTGCGAAGGAAAAATTAGCGTTCTCTAATGAAGTCTCACTGTATGTAGTAACTACACTTAAGGGTAGGTTCTGTGCCCAGCAGCAGACAGCAAACACATAATGAAGTCAATGGTATTGGTGTAGACTTTTTGGTCTCATATAGCTTTCTTTGGGCATTTTTTTTTGGTCTTACTTTTGCTAGTATAATATGTTTTTCAATTTTATGTCTTTATAAAGTGTGTGTGTGTGTGTGTGTGTGTGTGTGTGTGTGTGTGTGTGTATGTGTTTCTGTGTCTGTGTGCATGTGTGTTTCTTGTGCTTTCTTTTTTGAAATTTTTTTTTAATTCTGTTTTTTTTTCCCTGTTAATTTACTAACGAGAGAGAAAAAGATGGTTGGAGTTGGGTGGGTGGGTAGCAAGTTGGGGAGGATTTGGAGGGAGATGGCAGACAGTAAACCATGACTGGAATATATCATAGGAAAAGCATTTTTTAATTCTTTGTTTTTCTATTTTTTAAAATGATTTTTTATTATTATTATTATTATTATTATTATTATTATTATTATTACTTTACAAAAGAGTCAGAGATGGCCCCTGCTCCCACTGTTAGGAGTTCCACAAGAAGGCCAAGCTACATTACTATACAGAGGGCCTTGGTCAGTCCCATGTAGGCTCCCTGGTTGTCAGTTCAGTCTCTGTGAGCCCCTATGAGCCCAGGTTAGTTGATTTTTTGAGTTTTCTTGTGGTGTCCTTGACCCCTCTGGCTCCTACAATCCTTCCTCCCCTCTTCCTCAGAAGTCACTGAGCTCTGCCTAATGTTTGGCTGTTGATCTAGAAGAACTTTTTTTTTTCCAATAAAAAATTAAAGATAAAAAAGAAAGCTCACCTATTCTGCAGAATGGTGGTTAGAGGTACCTATATTTTTTTTGTATGCATCTGGCATCATTAGCAAGTGGTGTCCCCTCTTCCTGCCATTCTCCATCCATCTTAGTGAAGAAAGCTGCAACACACTTGACATGGAATCTGAAAATTCAGAGCCCTAGAAGAATTCTTTCATGCTAACTGGGATTGGGACTTCTCACTGCTGGAAGTACTGATAAGGACTCATTTTGACAGTTTCTTGAAGTACCATGTTCTCAGCTCGGGGTAACAGTTGTTCCTGTGTGACTTAGGACATCACAAGTTTGGGGAGCAATGGGTGTTTTCCAGTTTGTCTTTAAAGAGAACTGAGACTGCTTTACATGCCATTGGCCCATAACCTCCCATAACTTACCTCACTAGAAACTCTTGGGGAAGAAAACCGAGGGTATGTTCCTCTTTCTTTCCATGTCCCCCTCCAGAATACTGTTTTATAAACCCCTCCATCTTATAAAGTAGTCCTAATTGCTCTCTTTATTGAGTTCCTTTTATTGGTATGTGGGAGAGAGAAGGAAGAACACCACGTGTGTGTAGCTACTGATGACCCTGGAGGATGCTCAGGAAACCTTGACAATAGGATGGCAGTGTCCTTTGCCTATCTCTCTCTGTGCTCTTCCTATTTTCTGAGTCCTCATCTCCTTTTGGCTAAAAAACACCTACCATAGTTGTTGGAAGAACATTCCAGAAGAGTGTTGAAAAATATTAGGGAGTGGGTTGGGGATGTAGGCCAGTTGGTGGAGTGTTTGTTCAGCATCTGTGAAGTCCTGAGTTTGATCCTTAACAATGTATGAATCTAGCATGGTGACACACATTTGTAAAAAAGATGACATGACAGAAGGATCAGAAGTTGAAGGTCCTCATCCACCACAGATGAAATTTGAGGTCAGCCTGAGCTACATGAGACCTTGAATTTTTCAGAAAAAAAGGTCCCTCTATATCTTTCTGTTTTTTGTCTGTCTCTTTCTCTGTGTCTGTCTCTGTCTCTCCTTTCTCTGTCTGTGTCTCTGTGTCTGTGTTTCTGTGTCTGCCTCTCTCTCTCTCTCTCTCTCTCTCTCTCTCTCTCTCTCTCTCTCTCTCTCCTTCCCTCCCTGGTACTGTGGTTTGGATGTAAACTGTTCCACAAAGTCCCATATATAAAGGCTTTCTCACTAACCTGTGGCACTATGGGGAGATGGGGGAACCTTCAAGAATGGGTTCTATTTGGACAAAGGTCATCAAGGACATGGTGAATGGTTTGAATGGGTGCAGGAACTCTGGCTCTGTTCTTACTCTCTCTTTTCTTCCTGGCTGCCATGAGATGAGCAGCTTTGCTCTATCACACACTCCCCACTATGCCATGCTGCTTGAGTATAGACTCAAAGGTAACAGGACCACCAAGGACCAAAATAACCCTTTCCTTTCCCTATGTTCTTATCTCTAGTATTTGGCCACAGTGATAAAAAGTTGACTAATAAGCAATATAAGTAAAAGGACAGTTAAGATCAAAAGAAGCTTGCCGACCATGCAGCTGGATAAAGGTGGTAGTAGAGGAAGGAAGCAGTGGGAAACTCGATGGTACAATGTAGAACTGGTGCTCACAGTGAAAAATGGGCAGATAATGTAGGGCTGGGTCCATCTTCATGAATGGCTTCACAATCTAGCCACAGTCAGGCAATTCACTTCTCTCTTTCTTACATTGAATACTCGTGTTATTGTTTAAACCCAAAGCATTCTCATAGAACCTGTAATTTACAAATCTGATCAGCTAGGTTGTTACCATTATACAGCCTGAGATTGCTAATTATCAGACACCAAAAAGCAAAACAAACCAACCAAACCACCTTGAAAGCCACAACACATAATACAGTAGCTGGTAGCCATACCTGCAGCTTTTGGAATGTGGCTCGCTAGTGTGAAGGAAAATGATCTAGCAATATAAATACACACTGAGGTTTCAAATAATCAAAATAAACCCTTCAAATTTATTATATGATAAAAATAAGAGTGTTTGGCAACATTGGGTTAAATACAGTTAGTTAGAAATAATACTCATCTTGTATTTTTACTATTTTAGATTTATTTTATTGTTTTGTATATGAATGTTTTGCCTGCATGTATGTATGTACACCATGTGTGTGGCTGGTACCTGCAGAGGTCAGAAGAGGACATTGGAGCTCATGGAACTGGAGTTACAGATAGTTGTGAAACATCATGTGGGTGCTGGGAATTGAGCACCACACATTTACAACCAACAACAAGTGCTCTAAACTGCTGAGCCATCTCTCCATATTTTCTTTATTTTTCAAATGAAGCTGCTATTTCAAGAGCTATACAGCACTCTAAAATCATGCCCAGACCTCTGTATTGTAATTGTCAATTAATATGTGGTCCTTTACTCTTTCAAGATAGAAAAGTCCTGCCTTCTTTGCAGAGTGTGACTATGTCATTGGGTCTTAATATGTTAAGTAGGTGCTTAATAATATTTGGTGCCTAATGGGTTAAAACATATATGTGCCTTATATTATCTTTATATTGGACAGTATTAGCATTGAACATAATTCTTATTTATTTTTTACCATGCATCCTTGGCAAAGTTTAACTTTTCCATGATTCCTCTCACTGAAACCTAGTAGCATATTGTGGGGATGAAATTTGACATATGAAAAGCACCTAGAAATTATCATGGATATTGAAAAGTTAGTTGTTATCATCTATCCTATCTATCTGTTTGTCTGTCTATCTATCTATCTATCTATCTATCTATCTATCTATCTATCTATCTATCTGCTGTGGGATAATGCTATTGTACACTGGTTTAATAAAATGCTGATAGCCAGGCAGGAAGTATAGGGGGATAACCAGACAAGGAGAATTCTGGGAAGAGGAAGGCTGAATCAGGAGATGCCAGCCCACTGTCCAGGGAGGAACATGTAATGGCACACAGGTAAAACCACAGAACATGTGGCAACATATAGATTAACAGAAATGGGCTGAGTTTAAGTGTAAGAGCTAGTCAGTAATAAGCCTGAGCTAATGGCCAAGCAGTTAAAATTAATATAAGTCTCCATATGTTTACTTGGGGGACGTGAGTGGGAGAGATATCCCAACTGCCAGCCAGCTGGGACACAGGATAATTTCCAACTACATCTATCTATGTATCTATCTATATCATCTACTTATCTAATGATCCACATAATAATTATTCACAGCTGTGCAAGCTATAGCTGTGACAAATATGTTAGAGAGCACCAAAGTGTCACAGAAAAGCACTGATTATCACACAGCATCTTCATAAGAGTTTTTTTTTTATTCCTTTCTGTTTTAGCAAAAACACTTTGATGATCTACAATTACAAGTAGTTAGTAAATACAGAGTGAACTAGGGGTCTTTCTGTATTACAATCCAACCCCTGTAGGTACCAAAAGCTTGTGAAGTAGTTTGCTGATCATTTGGAATATTAATACTCCAATTATTTTCAAGCTAACATCACAGTCATTTAGAACTTGAGTTCATTTGAAATATCTTTACTTTATAACACTTGTGACAGAAGGAGCCCAACTCAGGACCCAGCAGGTAGGCAGGCACCGTCTAAGCAGATGTACATCTCTGATTGTTTCTTGTAAATAAGAAAATACACGGATGTGAACAGCTTAATTAATTAGACTCTGAAGCTTGTTTGTGTGTGTTTTCTTTCTTTAATTTATTCTGCTAAACTTCCTTTAATTACCTGAGAAGTGAACTTAAAGCCTATAACTTGTTAACTCACATAAAGATGGGGAAAATGAAAAACCATTTGTAGAAGTGAATGACAGTCATTAAAAAAAGAGAAAAAGGATTTAAAAATTACGCTTAGCATGCTTATATTATTGATTTAAGGCATCGGGAATGTTATGTCAGCTGGGGAGATAGCACAGTCAGCAAATGCTTGGTTAACAATCATGGGAATCTGAGTCAGGTCCCCAGCACCCACACAGAAGCCAGACATTGCAGCCTCTGCCCTGCTCCCCACAGAGACAACAGAGACAGAGAAGGACAGAAAGAGGGAGACAGAGAGAGGTATACATGCCACCTGTACAGACAAATGTACATATGTAAATAAATAATTTTAAAAAGAAATTTGTGTGTGATTCAAGAATTACTTGTAGAAATGAAAACCCATCCACATATTGTTGGGCATGGATAGGAGCAGACTTGTGGGAAGGTTTCTTCTTAATGGGGCAGCTGTCATTATTCCAAGGCTTACTAGAAAGGCTTATAATGACCCGCTTCACAATTTTAGGCGGACTCAATGAATATGAAGACAATCACAGGATTGGAGAATTTGATAGTTCAGAACAGGGGACTTCAGAACAAAACTTTAACCTGAAACAGAACCACACAGTTTTTAACCTGGAAGAGGACTGAGTGATAATTCACGAAAATTGTAATAACAGATGACACTGAAGTGATGAGTATCACATAAACTTGTTATCTCATGATCTCATTTTAACCTTGGCCTGAGAAACCACCACCATACTTCCATCCTCACACCATCTTCATCTGTATCATTTGTAGGTCTTTCCATATGTGTCCACAGTTTTATGCATAGGTCTCTAAAATAATGCTCTGGCTTGTGTATTGTATCGTCAATTTATCTGGGGACATTAACTCTTTAAGGAATGTTTTTCTGCCTTCTTTACCTGTATTATCCCAGTACCTGATAATGTCCTTGATCTATACAATAAAGGCATAATAAATTTGGTGCATGAATGCCTGAATAAACATAACACAGTTGGATTTCGCTATTTCCAGGGTCATGATCAAATACTTCCTTCAAATCTAGTCCCCAGTTCTAAGACTGGGAACAGGAGCTGGCAATTGTGCAGGGCTATGGGATTTCAGAATCAAATCATTCTGTTTCTTGCTTAGGAAGGTTGCATGACTTTTATGACTTTTCTTATCTGTAAAATTGGTGGTGTGGTATCTATACTATACTATAGGGTGACAACAAGTTTTAAAACTCAGTGTAATAAATTTTCAAAAAACCACTAAGCTAAATGGATTCCAGTGTAGGCACTATTTTCATTCATTCAGCAAGTATTCCAGAGACTGTTAAGGTCCATGGTCTAGGCTACTGCCTGAGGCCACGTGGAAATCTGTGGTCTGTGCTGTCTCCAGAAACCATGTGGAAGTCCGTGATCCATGCTGCTGCTGATTATAAAGGGCAAGGAAGCTTCTTTTCCAGTGGTATTGATGACGGCAGACTCACAGTTGTGAATGAGAGACATAGAAAGTTTCTGTGACAACCTCTCCCCATCCCCTAACCCCCAAAAGAAACCATTTAGACAGAAAGCCATTGAAGAGAACTCTTAAAAATTGGGACAGGAATGCCAAAGTGTAGCTCTTCACAGCTGATGGCTTCTGGCAAGGGCGGGGTTGGGGAAGGACTCCATTTTCTCTAAGGGCCTGGCTACTGGGAATTTGACTATGCACCAGTAAGTATATGGGCAATACAAATTGAACTTGGTATATATATTTTCTTTTTGTTTTCTTGTTTTTGTGGGGGGGGGCTCTCACAAGCATGGGGGTGGACCAGGGAGGACTGGGAAGTAGTGTGATAGTGATTGGGATGTATTATCTGAAATTCCCAAATAATCAATAAAAAATCATATTGGAAATAATTTTAATCTATATAAGTTGGAGTTTCTTATGTATAAAATATATATTATGTATCTATAAAATCATTACCTCCCCCCCAAAAGAATATAATAGTCTCAGTCTCTAACTACCACAGTCATTCCCTGGGAACCTGTCCGCCATTCCATCTGTGGAAACAGGTAGGTGATCTTCACTTTCCCTCTCCTCCAAATCACACCTCAGGCTTGGTGGATCACATCACCTGCTGTGGATTCTCTTCCCTCTCTGACTCAGTTCCCAGGAAACCACACAGATTCTGTTAGAACACCCTGCTCTCCTTCCTCCCATGGACTCCCTTAGTGTCCCCCATTCAAGCCCATGCCCATTCTTAAGCATCAGCTCCCAAAACCTAGAAACACATTCTACCCAGAACCCCCAGGGCCCACATCTGGCAGGATCACAGAAGCATCCCCTACCAGGCAACACACAGCCACCATAGTTTCCTAACAATTTGAGAAGCCAATGGAAACCAAACAACAGAGCACCCACCCAACAAAGACAGGGCCAGATATCAGCATCTAGAATAACAATAATCTAAAGCCCACTGCTACTCAGAATGGCCTTCTGGAGAAACCCACTTTCCCATTACTAAAAGATACCCATGTAACACAGTTGGACTTATTTATAGAAAGCACCATTATAAAATAATGGTCTTAAGTTATTCTAAAAAGTGTGATTATTCCAAGATAGCCCTTATCTGAACTCTCAGAAGACAGAACCATATTTCTCCCTCAGTAATGGTTGCTTTGGGACTTGTTTGAACATAGTTTGCTGATATGCTTTGGATAACCTGAAATAAGTGGAAGATGCACACATGGAAGGCGTAGGGGAAGGAAGCTTCTCCCTGGTTCTTACCAGCCACTGTCCTGGGAACTGTGTCCACTCGGAGTCCTTAAACCCTTCACAACAACTCATTTTCAGTGGAAAACAGTGTTAATTTTTCAAAGATTGTACTTTTTAAAAAAGTGTTACTGGAGGGGGAGGGGTTGAGGAGATGGCTCAGAGGCTACAGTGCTGAGTTCAGATGCCTCAGCAACCGTGTAGGAGCCTGGAATGGCTATATGCATGCCTAAAACCCCAGTGCTGTGGAGAACAGAGGCAGGAGGATTGTTGTGCACTGCTGACCAGCCAGTCTAAACAAGATGGTGAGCTCTATCTTGGCTATCAAAGGAATGAGGTAGAGAGTGACAGAGGGGGTGTTGAACATCTTCTGGCTTCTGCCATGTGTGCGTATGGTGTACATGCTTGCACATACACATGAGAATACAACGCACGCACACACACACACACACACACACACACACACACACACACACACACACTGGAGGGATTTGACTTCATTTTTTTTTTTTTTTACCCAAAGTAATTTCTATTGCTCATGTTGACACTTCTTAACAAGTACCTTCTATCTTATCCTCTCTTAGTTTTCTATACATTGTATACTTTTTAAACTTCTGTGAGCTGCATTTTTCAGACGCAAGAATGTAAGGAGCCTTGTAATTCAGAGTTGGTAGTTTAGCACAGCATAAACAGAGCTGGGATTAGAGATTCTGTCCCCTCCAGTTAAAGTGTATCCTATCCAAACTGGACCTCAAATTAGAATCTATACCTCAAAGAAATCAATTTTCCCTTTCTAGGGACCAGCACACAACCACAGGAAAAAATGCCCTGAGACTTGGTAGAATAACTTTTTCCTAATAGAACTAACCCAAAATCTAGAAAGCACAGGTGAAGAGGATCAAAAGTGGGTCATAAGAGATTGAGTGATGTGTACATTGTAATCCTTTGGATTTAGTAACTATTTCTAAATTTGCTAATTTTGTGTGCTACTGTGTGTATATAGAGTAGAATTGTGAAGGAGTGTAAAATTTATGGATTTGTGAAGGTGGTCTTTAAAAGGTAAACTTCTAGTTGCCTCATGTTCTATAACTGTTTCCTCCAAATTTGGAACAAACATTCCATCCTGCAGGGAAGCACCTTAAGGCAGGAAGGTAAACAACTCAAAATAACTTCAGGAAATTCCTGAAATTGATCAGATTCACTAAGCCCTTTGTTCCCAGATGGAACAAGCCAAGCTGCTGAGAGTCACTCTCAGAAAAGCCAAGGTGCAAAGAAGACTATGAAACCAGCCAAAATTGTTGCCTAAAAGAGGCAGAAATTAGCAGAGCAGCCTGGAAGAGGTTTAAACAAATGAGTCAGTGGGAAAGGACACTCTCCAACCTGTTGACCTGCCTGCAGGCTGTGTAGTGTACTCCAATTTTCCAGCTTTTGTGAACTCTGCTTCCAGTAAGACTCCTTGATTCACCAAGTTGGACTTTGGTAGTATTCATACTTGAGTCTGTTTGTAGACTCCTTATCTGGGGTGAACAGACATTTGTGTCTGTATGTGTGTGTGTATAGCATCTCCCCAGGAACATTTTGCCATACGACACCTGAATAACGAGTGACATTGGTCAATTACTTGGAGAAACATATTGAAGTTTTGTTAAGGAATCACCTGTTACTGTTTTACCAAGCCATATCTCCAGAATAGAACTGGGAATGAATGTCTCTCTCCTAGGTGTTTTATTGTAAACAAAGTTGAAATGGAAAAGAGAAGCAGATGGACACTGAAATTACTCAACAGGGAATGCTCCTTGACTTCCAACATTCTTCCCAGTATCTCAACACATATTGATGCCCACTACAAGACACCAATGGACACAGGCAAAACTATACAGAGCCCAGCAGAAGCTCAGAGACACATGGGTGTGGCTACTGAGGTTAGTGGTACAGAGTGCTTCCTGTCATAAAAAAAGGAAGTGCAAAAGTGTGTGTGTGTGTGCGTGCACACGCGCACCTTCCTGCTTTGGAGGTTTCTCACTGTGTGTGTTAGTTTCAATATGTGTTTCTATGCAGGGAGAGAGTCAGAGGGAGGGTGGAATGTGGTAAGTCAGCCCTCCTTGGAGGCAGTTGTTGATGCTTCCAGGATGCCGGATATCACTCTCCATTCTCAAGGTCTGGGAATGATTGTCTTTAATTACCTGTTTGGTTTTGCTCCCATATTTCTGGACGACCACATCTGTTTTTAATTTTCTGTCAATTACTAGAGCAATATATATTCCATGAAGAAAATTTAGGGAATACAGAAGACAGGAAAATAAAATGAAATGGGCTCATAACTCTGTCATGCTGCAGTAACCACATTAACATTTTGCTGTGTTCTTTCAAGTGTTTGGTTTTACAAAACCAGGATGATGTTGTACATGATGCTTTATGCTCTCCTCTATTCTCCTATTGTTTCCCTGCATCTAGCCCTCCTTATCCCTTAGCATCTGCTCTGCAGTACTCTGTATTTCTCCATTCTCCCTCCACTACCTTACTCATTCTCTCTCAATGGTCTCCCCAAGTCATTCTAGAGAGTCCATGATCCTTCCATAAAATCACTGGTTTGTTTCTACATTCAGATCCCCTTTTGTCATCCCTTTAAATGACCAGCTACTCTTCGATTACATGGCAAACAAAACATTACAGAGAAAAACAAAATATTACCTACCGTGCTGACTCCTGTTATCCAAGCCTGATATTTTTCAGACAAAGTAGATGTATTCCTACCTCTGTGTTTCCAGTGTTCCTTTGGCCCCAGAATCTTTCTTGAGCTGTTTTTTCTGATTCTTCAGTTCTGTGTCCTCAGAGGTCTTAACTAAACTTAACACAAGCACCTCATTGGCTTCACTGCGTTGTTTAGGACTGATTGGAACATTTACCTCTCTTTTATCTGTGAAGAGAAGAATCATACCTGAGACAGTCTTGTCTTCAATAACTGCTAAAAGAAAGAGTAAATTAAAAGTGTATGTTTTTGTTACTTTTCCAGTTGACAAAGGGGACTCATGTACATTATCATACTGTGAGTGTGTGTGTGTGTGTGTGTGTGTGTGTGTGTGTGTGTGTGTATTATATAAATGTTTGGGTGGGAGCTCCACCTCAGTCCCTGACACCCTGACATCCTATACCCAAAGAGTCTGAAATGTTCTGGTGGAAGATCTACCTCAACTCCCCTCCTCCACCTCTTTTCCCAAACCTGTCTCTTCAAAGCCTGCCAAACACAGCTTCTCCCCTAGAGAGGCTCAAGACCACTCCCATAGGGTATATAAGCTGCATCCAAGAAAAGACATGTGGTTTTCTGGTCTCTCATCCCTGTCTCCTGTCTGGAGGGACCGGGAATCACCTGGGAATGCTTTACCCATTAAACTGGGGCTTTTTCTAATTTGGTCTGATTTGGATTGCTGCATCAGAGGAGAGGTTTATCGAGGTACGAAAAACTTATCAATAATGTACCTGTGTAAGTAGAGGTGCACACACACACAGAGGTCAGAAATCACCACCCTGCAGAGTAAGGGATGCTGTCATTGAACACTCTCTACAGAAGCGTGACCTGCTAGGGTACTCAGCCATTCCAGAAGGAAGGATGTGACAGTGGTGCTGTTCGCATATCAATGAGAGAAGTGAGAAGCTCAAGCTTCACTAAGCATCCGCTGTTTTCATTGTTCATGTACTGATCAGCACTGCAGCTCTACGGGTACTTGAAGATGTATGATGTCTTCATACGCTTTGAAGACAGGTTACAGCTTAGCAGGCAAGAACCTTCTCCTGATGCAACTGGATATGTAACCACAACTTATTCTCTCCTCTCCTTGGCAACTAATAGACCTCCGGTGTGAGGCTATGAGATTTATGGAAAATACTTAGAAAACATAATATTCCCCAGAGCGGGGGGAAATAATAAGTGCTTGCATGACTGGAATAGGAAAAGGTAAGGGAGGAAGACAAGTTTCACGTTACTTGACTCCTATATACACCTGCCCGACCTTGCAGCAGCCGTAGTCATAACAAAGGGATAAAAACACAATAGGAACTATCGATGCATTTTTGATTACACTACTGAGGGATTTCTATTTCATACAGCAAGAGCCAGACAGGAAATCTATTATTTATGGCAGGTTATTTGTATGGGATAGAGTTCTTAGGACACTGGCTTTCTGTCTTATGAACTTATCTCCAAATGCAATTATCATATGTAAACATTCTACTTCCTACTGCTACTCAGAATGGCCTTCTGGAGAAATCCACTTTCCCATTACTAAAAGATACCTGTGTAACACAGTTGAACTTATTTATAGAAAACATCATTGTAAAATAATGAGAGCATTCTTGTGAGAAGAGGAGAGACAGATGTAAGACCAGGAAATGAACTCCGAAGGCTCCGTCAGAGGCTGCAAACTGTATATATTTTTTCATTATCATCTCAGTTGCATTATCTTCATTTTTTTTTTTTTGCTGGGCTATTGATATCTAATACCTTATGTGCTATCCTTATTGCACATAATGGAAAGTTGCCAAAGTGCTGTGAATTCAAAATTATAGAATACAATAAAAAAATTAAAATCTATGAACCAAATGTTTAAAATCTAAAAGGTCAATAGGGGCTGTAGGTCTTTCAAACTTATGATGTACAAGCAGGGGGTGTGAGGACTTCAAGAAGGATTTATTGGGATTGCCTTGGAGAATAAAATGGTATTCTAGGCATTCTGACCTTAAGGGCTCCAAATTTATAGCTTTCTTTAAGAAAAAAAAAAAAAACTGATTGCATAGAATAAAACCTACAAATGCACAGACCCCAGAAAGGAAAAAGTGTTTGCTGGTTTCTTCCATATCAGCTTCCTCATACCACCCTGCTATGTGGCTGCCAGCCAATTCCATGGCAAGCCATTTAAAAACAACGGAGTGGCCCCATATTGATTGGCAACATGCAATTTGGCTCCGTGAAGTCTGCAGAATGAATCAGGAGCTAATGTGGTTACCTGTCTGGCTTCAATGTATCTTTGTTTGCTTACCAGAGGCAAAACAATTCAATAGCAGGCCCTTTACAATCTCGATTATAAAGGGCTGCTGCAGTTCAGTCCTCCATGCACTGGCAAAACTCAGCCAACAGGTTTGGTGGTTTTATTTATTATTTATTTAATTTTATAAAGCTAGCCTCTAACGGCCCATTTATGATTGAGTGCAGAATTTCAGAGTCTTATACTACTGGCCTCTTTTGTACCTCAGGGCACTAATCAAGCTTATGTAGTCATGTCCAAATGATAATTACATGTCCAAGTGAACATGTGATACACTTGCTATTTTGTCTGTAAGAAAATTTATGGTGTTGCTCATTCTAAAAGCAAATCTATTGGTTTAGCACAGAGACTGAACATGGATAATAACTGTCCAGTGTATGGGCTCTATTTAAGGAACAATTAGCTTTTAAGAAGTACTACAGGGAATAATATTCATCTTCCTGGTTTGAAACCAGTGTATTGAATTTATGTGGAATAGGAGTTTCATTCATGCTTATTATAAGTTGTTATAGTTGAAAAATGGGGCTTTACAAATTGTCATTGGACATTTTGTTTTTTCTACTGGTGTATTTTGTAAATTATTGATATCCCCTCTATTAAATTTCAAGTAAGATTGACTCTCTTTGGGAGTCATAACAGAGGGGAAAGTTAAGTTTTTATTTCAGGAGAGCTTTGGAAGCAATTGAGATCTTCTGATACCATTTTATTTACTCATTTTGATGACTTTCCCCTTCACTAGTCTTTAAAGAGATAATTTCTGAGTCAGTAAAAAGCCAATAATCTAATTTGTACTAGTATTTGGGAACGTTTATTGCAGCGCAACAAAAAAACTGAAGCAGAAGTAAGACATAAAACGTAGGGACATTCCGCAGCTCTGCTGCTTCTGTCTGCAAGTGTTTCATTTCCCAGGCTCCAGCCTGCTTTTCTTCCTGTAAAGCCAGCGCCTTGGCCTTCTGGCGTGCTCTTTCTCCTTTTCACACCAGGAGCGTGTACATTTTAATACTGCTGCTACCTAGATTTTCTGTCTCTGAAATGCCTTTTCCTAAAGGAAGTGGGGAGGACAAGGAAGGTCGGGAGAGGTGTGATGACCTTCCTGTCCTCCCTCTTCCCTTCCTCCCACCCTTCCTGGAAAAGACAGATCCAGACACTTGAGATTGACGTGCGACGCGCACATGGTGTGATTCTGACCTTTCAGCTTGTGTTGACTTGCTTTCCGATACTGTCATAGACATCATAGCCAAAAGCAACTTGCGGGGAGAAAAGGGTTATTTCATCTTCTGGTTACGGTCCGTCATGAAGGGAAGTCAGAGTAGGAACTCAAGGCAGGAACCTGGGTTCGGGAACTGAAGCAGAGGCCATGGAGGAATGCTGCTTACTGGCCTGTTCCTCCTGGCTTGTTTAACTGCCTTTCTTATGGAATCCAGTACCTCTTGCTCAGAGGTGGCGTGACTCCCAGTGGGATGGACCCTCTCATGTCAATCATCAATCAGGAAAATCCCCAACGACTAACCTACCTCTAGGACAATCTGATAGAGATATTTTCTTAGTAGCGGTTCCTTCTTCCCAGATAACTCTAGCTTCTGTTATGTTGACAAAAAAATGAATGAACACACAGCTCTAATTAGAAAAGAACTGCAAGTACCACCCTTGTATAATATGTGTGCACAATATTTAAATGTTCTTTTATATATAACAATAGTTATAACATACATGAATAACACATAGCCAAGGATAACTTTAGACTTCTGACTTCTGATCTTTCTGTGTCCACCTCCTGAGAACTGTCATATAAGGTCCTGGGGGTTGAAGCCAGGACTTCACGCATACTAGGTGAACACTGTATAATGTGGACTACATCCCTGGTCCTGTATAATTCTTTTTTTTTTTATTTTTTTTTTATTTTTCGAGACAGGGTTTCTCTGTGTAGCTTTGCGCCTTTCCTGGGACTCACTTGGTAGCCCAGGCTGGCCTCGAACTCACAGAGATCCACCTGCCTCTGCCTCCCGAGTGCTGGGATTAAAGGCGTGCGCCACCACTGCCCGGCCTCTGTATAATTCTTAATATTAATCTATTCCAATTTAAAATTGAATTAGAATTTTCTCTCAGCTCCAGGTTGGGAAGAGCAGATGTTGAGTTTTATCCAAATGTGTATTTTATATCTATTGAAATGTTCACATAACTTTTTTCTCTTTTACATCAGCGAGGTGAATTGTTTTGACCTTTGCTTATGAAGCCCTTTCTGATTTTTCTTTTAAATCTTAACATCATTAATTTTTCCTTCAAAATGTTTTTTGAGCTATCATGGGTTCATCTGGCTTGAAAGTCTTTTTTTAAGGAAACATTTAAATTTGATCATGTGTGGTGTATTTATTTTTATTCTGTTTTTACTCTTATTATTTACTTTGTTCAATTTCTGTTGTGTTAAACTTGCTCCTTTTCAATGGATACTTAGGTTAATGAAATCTTTCATTAATGTTAATGCTTTCTTATTTTTTTGATGGAATTGCTAAGGCCATAAAATTTTCTCAAACCATGGCTTTTGATGCTGTTTAGTGTTTGGGAATTCTCATTGCCATTGCCATTTTGATACATTATTTGACCCACATATTCAGAAATACAGTTATCCTTTGGTTGCTGATATTTACTTTGGCGTCATACTCAAGGAATGTACTCAATATTAAATCCTTCTCAAGCTTTTCTACTGTTCCCTGCAGTGTTTTCCTCTTTCTCCTCCTCCTCCTCCTCTTCCTCCTCCTCCTCCTCCTCCTCCTCCTCCTCCTCCTCCTCTTCCACCTCCTCCTCTTCTCCTCACTATCTGCTTTATTTATTATATTTCATCATTACCAGTTTGACTTTTGGTTCATTTTTGTGGGATACTTACTTAAAATTTTGATACAGTCTGATTTAGCATTTTAAATTAATTGTTGTATGCCATGTTTCAGAATATGACTCCTGATCTTGATGTGAGAGAGAATTCTTTGATATTTTACTTTTTGAAGTTTCTATGGTGGTGAAAGAGCATGCTAACTGAATAAGGTGCTGGGAAGCATGAGCAAACCAGTTTAGGTGTGATGGTGTGCACCATCAACTTACCTAGAACCCATCTCTTGAACCTCTCACCTTTCTTTATTTGTGAAAGTTGATTGAAGATTTAAGGACCACAGCCAGCTGGATCCTGATAGGAACCTTGCGCAGTGTGTCACAGCCACATTACTCTGATTCTCAAAATAATACTACGAGGAGGTTTCTTTGCTTCCCCAGTTCACAAATGAAGAAAGTGTCATGGCCAAAGTAGGAAGTTGAGTCAGCACCAGAACCAAGACTGGAATTCACATTCTCAGGTGGGTCACAGCTCCCTGAGCTCAGGGGTCTCCTCTCCTTACTTTGTGCTTTCTTTGTTTGCCTGTTTTCCGGGTTTAATGTCTTTGTTCTGACTCAGATTCTGGCTTTTTTTCATGGGCCCTTTCAAGGGACAGCTCAGTTTTCATGATCTCCCTAGATCTGACTTAGCACAAACCTCTTATTTAATATGCTTTACTTCCAGTATGTAGCAGCTCTTAGGGCTTCCACTCCACCTAAGGCTTGAGGCTCAGTCTGTTGCTTGTCTATAAAAGGGTGGTAAGTGAGAAGTGTTTAGGGTTCCTCCATAAAAACTGTGTAGCCTATCCCAGGCCCCCTAAATGCCACTCACACTCATCTGTAGTTTTTACTTTGTTTTCTTTCATCTTTTGGTCTACACTTCCTCTTCCTTCCTCCGTTCCTTCGTTCCTCCCTCCCTCTCTTCCTTCCTTCCTTCCTTCCTTCCTTCCTTCCTTCCTTCCTTCCTTCCTTCCTTCCTTCCTTCCTTCCTTTCTTCCTCTATTTCTCTTCTTTTTGTCAGATATGCCAAAATATTGAAATGGAAAGTTCCAAGCACTAAAGAATATGGAAATGAAATGAAAAAAGTGCATGTCCTGCCTTGTGGAGCTCAGATCCCAGTGGAGAGAAAAGGATCACAAATGTACTGGTGTGCAATGGTATTTCAGAAAGCGTTTCAGACCTACTGCAGATGCTATGCTTGGAGAGACAACATCAGAGCTGGGTTTCTGATTGCACTCCAGACCAGTGAGAAGGAGATGGTTAAGAGACACTTAACTTAGAATGCTGGTATCTGCTGTTTGCTTCAAAACTGAGCGGTATCAGTCTGAGGTGAGGAGAACCCAGTGACCCTAGACCATGACGCATGGTCTAAAAGGACCTTGGAAAGAGTGTGTTTATGCTTTTCAGACCTTGCCTGTGGGCCTCTACTTTCTTCACTCCCTCTCTCCTTTTATTTTTCACACTTCTCAGAGTGGTTTGGTAACCACAGAACTGGTGACAATTTATCAGTCACTCAAGGGCAGGGCAGGGCAGGGCAGGAGTCCACAGTCAAGGCTGAAGCCCTGAGAAGCTCTTGCATGATGTGGATGTTTGCTTGACTCCTCACAGTTACACAGGTACATAGATCCAAAGGAAGAAATGTGTTTTTGGATGTGCTGGGTAAAGGGCAGCACCAGTGCCCTCCGCTAACAAAGCATGAGTTTTCGTTAACATGAACTCATTACATTCCTGACATCCAAGACATCTTACAGGCGAAGAGGATTGTTCTGGCTTACAATTCCATGAGGGTACTGTCCATCATGAGAGGGAAGGCAGAATGACAAAACTGGTCACACTGCTTTAGGAGTCAGGAACAGAGAGAGAAAAGGATGTGGGGTTAAGCTATAAAACCACAAGGTCTGCAGCCAGTAATCTGATGAAAATGGAATATTGGGGTGTCTGAAAATGACAGTCTTTCTCAGGAATCCGGAAATTCAAAGGCCACCAAAGCTGCCCAGAACCAGCTAGGACTTTCGGTTTCTTGTTGTGTGAATTCAAAGAATGAAATTCACAAACCACAGAGGATAGGTTTTAGAGAGAAGTTTATTATAGACTCATATGTAGGAAGCTGGGACCTTAGGGGGAAAATAGAAAGTAAAGATATAAAGATAGAAAAAATGGACATATAGATGGATAGGTAGATGATAGATAGATAGGTAGATGATAGATAGATAGATAGATAGATAGATAGATAGATAGATAGATAGATAGATAGATAGATACACACACAGACAGACAGATAGCAGAAGCACATAGGGTACAAGGAGTCATGAAGCTGCTATTCTGAGACCCCTCTAAGGTAATTATACCAGAAATTGGGTTGAGTATGGGGAGGGGTCAGCTGTTCAGTCAAGTTGGTACACCTAGGTATTCAGACCCCTCCTCTGCATTTCAGTCATATAGGCATGTGTAACATTTACACAGAGTTGCTCATCAAAGAGATGGGAAGCAGAGCTGTCCTCTGGCATTTCTGGCCTCCAGCAAGGACGTTCTCAGAACTGCTGCTCAAGTGTCCTTGTCCTACATAGTCAGTTTACATCTCCCGTTCAAATTTGGTTATTTTTCCAGCAAGTCTCCATGAAGGTTCCACAGCTTTCACAAACAATGCACCAGCTGGGGATTAAGTGTTCAAATGGATGAGCCTGTGGGGGGCATTTCACATTCTAACACCAACTCATCCATTCTTTTCTTTTCAACCTTATGTTTTAATTTGTTAAATTTTGTTTTATACTTGTACATAAAGACACATAGTTGTACACATTAGTGGAGTGTTGTTATAGAATATTATTTTAAGCTGTGTTACTTTTGTTCATGTTGCATTTGTTTAACTCTGTTAAGCTGTGTTACTTTGCCTGTCTAAAACACCTGATGGTCTAATAAAGAACTGAATGGCCAATAGTGAGGCAGAAAAAATGATAGGCAGGCCTGGAAGGCAGAGATAATATATAGAAGGAGAAATCTGGGAGAGAAAAAAGGAGGAGCAATTATAGGAGGAGTACTCCAGGGGCCAGCCATACAGCAAGCCATGGAGTAAGAAAAAAACAATGGTGTACAGAAGTAAGAAAAGGAAAAAAAAACCCAGAGGCAAAAGGTAGACAGGATAATTTAAAGTTAATGAAAGCTGGCTAGCAATAAGCCAAGCTAAGATAAGCCAAGCTAAGGCTGGACATTTATAAGTAAGAATAAGTCTCTTTGTGATTTATTTGGGAGCTGGTTGGCAGGCCCCTCAAAAGAGCCAAAACAAAACAAAAAACAAACAAACAAACAAACAAAAAAAACAAAAAAAGAAAAAACCCAACAACAGAGTGTCATACCATTTTTTTTTAAAGACTGGTTTTTATTATTTTAAGCAGTGTGTCTGTGTGTGTGTGTGTGTGTGTGTGTGTGTGTGTGTGTGTGTGTGTGTGTGTGTGTGTCTGTAGGGAATGCGTGTATATGAGAGCAGGTGAACACAGAGTCCAAAAATGTGAAATCCCCTGGAGCTGGAGTTATTGGTGGTTCTGAGCAGTCAGATGTGGGTGCTCAGAACTGAGTGCTGGTCCTGTATAAGAGCAGTACATGTTCTTAACCACTGAGCTATCACTCCAGCCCTCATGTACATTTCAATACACGTATAAGTCATGCGCTAATTATATCAGACTAAGTATAGGTATCATCTTAAATAATTTCTTTCTGGTGAAAGCATTTCCCTAGTTTTCTGAAATGCACAAAATACTTTATAGATGTAGCCATTATAGATAGCAGTACTGTGCAATAGACACCAGAACTTCTGGTTCCCACTTAACTGTCACTTAGTACCCAGTGACCAAGCTTCCTCTTTTCTTTCCTCTCCACTCCCACCAATGTCTGCTAATGGCAACTCTCCTCCCAGATTATGTAAGATCAATTTGTTTAGATTCCATGAAAGAAGTCAATAGGTGCTTATCTTTTTGCACATGGAATATTTCACTTAATAATAATCATCACAAACACAATGAAAGCATCTTATAAAATAGTGGGCTTTTATTTTTTATTCTTCAATATTCTTACATGTGCACCATATTTTCTTTATGCATTCATCGGTAGATGGATATTAACTTATCTTGACTTCTTTGCTATTGTGAATAGTGTTCCATATCTGACTGATTTGGATTACTGGATTGTTTGAAGCTCTATTTTTAATTTTTTTAGAGGAACATTCGTAAAAATTTTCCATAAAATTAGCTTTTTTTTCTCAGATCTCATTTCATAATAGCCTCCCTTTTCTCATATCTTTACCAAAGCATTTCATTGTTTGTCTTTTGGATGGTAGTTCTTTCAAGAGTGAGATAACATCACTTTAGCTGTGAACTGCTTTTTCCAGATCTTTGATCATGTTGAACATTTTCTTCATTTATCTGGTGGCATAAATAAGTCTTCTTTCGGATAATTCTATCAATCCTTCATTTTAAATTGGGTTATGCTCTTCTATTAAGTTTTTGGGATTCCCCACATATTCTGGATATTAACTCCTTTTCAGATGCATAGTTAACAGTATTTTCTCTAGTCTGGTAAATGGTCTCTTCATTTTTTCTCCCTTTGTGAAGAAGAATCTTCTTAGTTTGTTTTAGCCCCAAGAAATACATAGAGAAATATGCTTACATCATCCATGCTCTTTAGAAGTGAAGAAATAAGCTGGGCGGTGGTGGCGCAGGCCTTTAATCCCAGCACTCGGGAGGCAGAGCCAGGTGGATCTCTGTGAGTTTGAGGCCAGCCTGGGCTACCAAGTGAGCTCCAGGAAAGGCACAAAGCTACGCAGAGAAACCCTGTATCGGAAAACCAAAAAAAAAAAAAAAAAAAAAAAAAAAAAAAGTGAAGAAATAAATGTACACACTTCAGTGCTGTGAAACTGCACAGATCCCTCATGACACCATCATCTCTTGACAGGCAGAGGGTCAGACTCATTGCCTCAGATTAATTCATGACCAGCCGGCTATTGGCTCCCTCTCTTCACATATTTATCACCTGTTGTCACATTCCTTCTGTTGCATTGACTCCCTGTGTGGATTGTACTCTGCCCTGTAGACGACTAGTCCAGATGCCACATGATTGAGTCTTCTAGCCTCGTGGTGGAGAGCATATAAATGGATGACAATGGAGTATACAGGTCACCCTTCTGCTTGATTAGCAAATTTCTTCAAATAAATTACAATTCTTCTCAAAAATACCAGTCTTTCCTCTCAGTTTTGTTTATATTCATTTATTATTTTATATGCATATGTGTTTTGCTGAATGTGTACCTGTTCACAATGTGTATGCAGTGCCCTCAGAGGACGGAAAAGGATTTCCTAGTACTGGAGTTACAGATGGTTTTGAGCCCCTCTTTGGATGCTGGGAATCGAACATAGGCCCTATGGAAGCACAATCAGTGCTCTCAATTTCTGAGACATCTCTTTAGCCCCTCATTGCTTACTAATTTGATTTACAAAAAAGTCATACACAGATTATTTCAGGGCTAACAGGGAGTCTACAAATTATATCACTCAGACCCTTGTTTAATGTCGGCGTAAGGTTGTTTGCCTACACAAATTAAACAAACAAGGCACCCAATTAAATTCAAGTTTCAAGTAAGTATATGCCCCAGACATTTGAAAACACATGGCACACTCCATTTTATCTGGTGACCCTAGGTGAACTTTCTGAAGATTTTCCAGCAGATAAGTAACCAGCTTCTGCTTTTCTGAATAGAAAGAAATATTTCTTTAGACAGAGTCTAGAGTTCTTTGAAAATGGAGTACACATGTATGTTGAGACTGAAAGAGACTAAGATAAAATTTTAGTTTTTACTTGTTTTGTTTAGAATGTCCATGTTCTTTTTAGTTCCTTTTAGTTTGTTTTAAAGAATTACCATTATTAGGATTTATCCATTTTTGAAATTCATGTGTACATATGAGTGCCTTTGTGAGTTCATGTGTTCCATATGTGTACAGGTGCCCTGCAGAGGCTGGAAGATGCTGTCGGATCCCAAAGAGCAGCAAAGGAACTATTGAAGGTGAATTTCACATGATGAAGATTAAGGCCTATAGTGTCAACAGTGTGCAAGATACACTACACAATGTCAGATAAATTGAGGAAAGAACACAAACCACAAGTAGCCAAGCTACAGAGCATGTGTTGCTGGACTTCTGATCAGAGGAACTATTCACTGATCATAAAACATCATCTGAGATTCCTAGTAGGGTTAGTTGTGTTTGTTGAACTGACTGAAGAAAGTTCCTTCACAATTATGGCACTAAAAGGGGATCTCTCTCTCTCTCTCTCTCTCTCTCTCTCTCTCTCTCTCTCTCTCTCTCTCTGTGTGTGTGTGTGTGTAAACTAACACACTGGCATATTTTAAGAACTGGTTTCCTGATAAATTAGAGATTTTACTTTCATATGAAGATTTTTTCTTTAGCATTAGAAATTAGATTAGAAGTTAAAATGAAGTTTATTTTTTAAAATAATCTTTCTTGTCAATTTTCTAGACAAATTTGAATATCATCTATTTTACTTTTCAGTATCTTATTTAAATATTCATGATACAGAAAAGTTACACTTAAGCCCCCAAACTATATAACAGTCTGTAATGATTATTTATAGACAACAAAGAATTACTCTAGGCAAATGCCATGCAGGCTGGGCTGCCAGCTGTGTGCCATGTTACTCCTTTGCCTGTCAGAGCCCCATGGCTTTAAAGACAAGACTAGGGAAGGAGTGACTTCCCTCTGTGAAAAGTATCATTTACTATATAGTGATTTACTACTAATATGCCACTAGAGTGCTTCACATTTAAGGACTCAGATATTATGAATTATTACCCAAACAGAAGAAATGCTCATCGGTGAAACAATTTACTACAAATGAAATCTACTTTTATCAAGGATAACCTGTTACTTACTATGCCAAGACATCGTTCTCCGCATACTTTATGTACACACATATTGGAATGTCTGCTGGTGCTATGCTCATGATAGGGAGAGTAGCTGGGGAGAACCAGGCTGTGTGTCAGAGGCAGGGGGTCCAGCATTCAAACTCAAGCACTGTTTCCAGAACCTCGTAGGCCATTACCATGCTCTAGTTCTTACATAAAGCACAAGCTTTCTTGATGTAGGGTCAAGATCTCTGAAAAACACCATGAATTGAAGAACCATAGAACTTTATTTTTAAAGGAAAGCTCTGCCTGACATTTGCAGTGACCCAGAAAACCAGAGCAATTCTTGCTTCTGCAACTCAGGAGACACATGTAGCTGGCTGAGTGGCCTTTGTAAGTTTACATGTTGGTAATGTACAGCAAGTTTGAATTCCCAGTGGAGACAGCTCAATGGAAAAAGTGTTTACTGTGCAAACCTGGGGACTGACGTTCAGATACCCAGCAACCACGTAAATGCTGGAGCATATGGCAGCTCAATTGGAATCTCGATGCTAGACAGGTAGAAACATGGGATGCCCAAGACAAGCTGGCTATCTACCCCAGCCCAACCTGCAGGCTCTGGCTTCAGTGAGAAACTGAGACTCCCTGACTCAGAAAATAAAGAGTGACTGATAGAGAAAGATACCTGCTGTCAACCACTGGGCTCCACACATGTACACATGCAAACATGTACACACACACACACACACACACACACACACACACACACACACACACACACGAACGCCACAAATACATTGATTATTTTTCTCATCTACTTATGAAAGCAGAAAGTTTTTTTTTTTTCTCTTGAATAACAACAACCACTATTTAGGCCTCATTAAACTAAGGACAAAGAAAGTATCAGTCTTTCAACATGGAAGCAATCAGGCATGTGACAAGAATATTTAGTTTATATCTTATTGGGCTTGGATTGAACTTCTCAATAGACACTGAGACTCCACAGGGCAAAGCACTTTGTCCAAGGCGGGCCCTTGGGTCCGTAGCACCTGTTACTGTAGTTTTCCTGTATTTTGAAAGAAATCAGGGCACTGAAATTGGTGGAGAGCATGATTTAAACAGTCCACATAGTATCTGCTGTTTCCAGTCAGCTGGAAGTCACTGTCCCCTGCTTCATGGTGCATGCTCCAGTGTTTCCCAATACAGAAAAACCCTCTGAGCTCTGTCTAGAGTCATTAATATTTTGATTCTTTTTTCTGTGCATCTCGAATGGTTTAGAAAGGTTAACTGAAATGACTGCCTACACTTCTGAACCACTCACTCTTAATACCGAAGGTCTAGTTTTCTCACATTATGGGAAAGATGCCCTTTCAATGGAAAACCCACATTTGCTATAGTCTAATCCTGCACTGGACCTTCATTCCCACAGCTACAACATTTGAAATTGTTTTCTTGAAAATGCTTCTTCTTTTACATTCCGTGACCCTGTCATTTCCTGGTGTCCTCCCACCTCTGTATTACTTCTCAGTTTTCATATCTGGTTCCTCTTCCACCTCTTTCCTATCGAGTGCATGTAAGTGTTCTTTCTGTCTTCATTTTCTCTGCTTCTAAATTCTACATTTGAGTCAACCTGTCTTCTTATATGGCTTCAATTATCAAAGAAGTTGTTTGGTTGTCTGATTCAAATACCTCTTTGATTGGATGGTTAAATCTAATTTGACCCTATCAAATACTCTTTTTAATTTTTTTTTTTTGAGGCAAGGCTTCTCTGTGTATCCTTAGCTGTCCTGGAACTCACTATGTAAACCAGGCTGGGTTCAAACCCAGAGATCCAGCTGTCTCTGTCTCCCAAGCACTGGGATTAAAGACATGCACCACCACTGCCCAGCTTCCAATACTTTTTTTTAAGACAACATATTAACTAACCTTTACTGATATGCAATCTACAAAATCTTTTCAACAATTCTATGAAATTGGATAAGAAAGGATGCCAGTGTTCCATACTTCCTATTATGTTTTGAGCGAGTGGTCCCTGCTCCCAAAACACCATCTGTACAGTTTGGGTACTGCAGTTCAGGCTACAATGATAAGAAGTGTAGTGAACCCTTAAGAACTGAGGGTTGAAATGCAGATGAAAATGCATAGGCCCACACAAGAATACTGGGATTTTGATCCATCACTTCCTGTCTCCTTATCTCCCTCCCTGTCAACTTTGTGGTTCATGATGTAGTAAACACTCACTCCCAAATGTACTTCTGCCATTTCCATCCTCCACTGTACTCAGAGGACACACCAGGGAGCCACCTGGTCTTGGATATGAATTTTCAAATTGTGAGTAGCACAAACTTTTTCTCTCTTTCTAAGTTAATTGCCTCATATAATTTTATATAGTAACACGAAGCTGATTAATACACTCAAAGCTTAAAATGCCAGCAGTTGATAATAAATATACTGTGGTCCTCTGTCTCTACATGTGTTGTTTTGGGAATCATGGCTACTTGAATCCCTTTTCAGGAACTTCTGAACTTTCACCATTAAAGTGGTGGCTATAAATAACATTGCTCTAACTACAACCTGGATTCCATAGAACCCTGGCTGAGAACAGAATTTTATGGAGGTAAAAATGCCGTGTAAGAAGTCGTACATATTAAAGTGTATAATTCAATAAATTCTGGCATATGTAAATATCTGTGAAGCCATTATCACCTCCAATGTAACATGTTTGTCCACCATCTCCAAAGTTTCTCCCACCTTTCACTCCCTTATGAATGATGCCATCTCATTCCACCCAGTGGCTACCACTGATCTCTTTCCATTACTGAAGACAGTAATCTTCCTGAGTTTTATATTAATGGAATCCTAAGTATGTTTTCATTTCTCAGTTATTCATTAATTCATTAATTCATTCATATTTTATGTGTTTTGCCTGCATGTATTTATATGCACCATGGTCTTATGGAGGCTAGAAGAGAGTTACAGATGGTTGGGAGCTCTCATGTCAGTGCTAGAAATCAAACCCAGATCCTCTGCAAAAGTAGCAAGTGCCTTTAACTGCAGAGACATCTAACCAGTTCCTATTTGTCAGTTCTCATTAGTCAATCTAGTTATTCTGAGATCCACTCATGTTGCATTTAGTCACTTATGTTTATTTTTCCCAAGTAGTACTTCATGATGATATGGACTAAACATGTCCATTTATCTGGACGAATGATGGATGTCTGGGTTGTTTTCATTTGGTGTTACTATAAATAACCTTGCTATGGAGACTTGTTTTGCATTATCTTGAGTAACCCAGAGCTGATTTATTAGCACATTTATATTTTGAAAAGGTTCCAGGCAATTTTGCAAAGGAGCTTCACTTTCTTATACTTCCATCCTTAGTATATGGGAATCCCAAAGACTCTCCGTTCTTACTAATACCAGGTATGGTCAGTATTTTTAATTTTGGGTATTATAACGGGAAGATACTCTTATCCTGTCTTCCTAATGTGCATTTCCAAGTGATAAATTAAATTGAAACACATGTGTTAAAATAGAAATAACATGAGAAATCAGAAAATAATTAGAGAAAAAATGAAAAATTAGCATACTAGTTGGATGTGGTGGTGGTACACAACTTTGTGTTTCTCTGCAGTCCAAAAACATTTGCCCAATAGTCCCTTCACCTATGTTTCACATTTTAACAACTGAAACTCTTATTCCTAGGCTTTAACTATCTTCATGTTACCAAGCACTACCACAGCTGTATCTCATTCGAAATGCTTCCTTCTAGTGCATCTCAGGATCATAACGGTGGCTTTTGGACAGAGAAAGGTTAGGTAGCAATAAAATAAAATTGGTATTTAATTTGCACAATTCTTTGAAAATTCTGGATATATTAATATCTTTATAAATAGCTACTTTTTTCTCAGACCTGTTTTTATTTTTGTTTCATGAGGTGTTTTCTTGTTGTTATTTTGATTTGGCTTTTGTTTATTTGCTTGTTGTTATTACTGTTTAGGTTTGTTACATCTGTTTTTGTTTCATGAGACAGGGTCTCATGCTGTAGTCCTGGCTGGCCTTGATCTTGCTCTGTAGACTACATTTTCCTTGAATTCACAGCGATTTGCCTGTCTCTGCCTCCTGAGTGCTAGGATTAAAGTTGTGTACCACCACCACATCCAACTAGTATGCTAATTTTTCATTTTTTCTCTAATTATTTTCTGATTCCTCATGTTATTTCTATTTTAACACATTGTTTAAAAGCATATTATTTAATTTCAACAAAACTTTCAAATTTTCAATTTTCCTTTTGTGATTAGAAACCTCATCTTGTGATTGGAGAAAAAAACTTGAATGGTATCCTTGTAATAAATTTGTTGTTATTGTTGGTTTTTTTGTTGTTGTTGGGGTTTTTTTTTTTTTGTGTGTGTGTGTGTGTTTGTTTTTTTGTTTTTTTGAGGAAGGGTTTCTCTGTGTAACCATGGATTTCCCAGAACTCACTGTGTAGACCAGACTGGCCTGGAACTCAGAGATCTGCCTGACTCTGCCCCCAGAGTACTGGGATTACAGATGTGTGCCACCACCACCTTAATTTATTAAAGTCATAACACATAGTAGTTGTACAGATGAATGGGAGTCATCCTGACTTTCCATACACACATACCATATGTCCATCTACTCTCTTTATATTCTCTTTCCTTTCTTCTTCTCCTAGCTCTGAGTCTTCCTCCCATTGCTCTTCTTAGAATCCAGCTACTTTCACGTCATCTTTGAAATACATGCCATGTGCCCTTAGAAAGAATGTTCATTGTTTGTTGAATATTGAGTGCATGTGTTTGGTTTTATAGGTTTCTTGTGTTCCTTCTGGCCTATATTTCCTTGCCTAACTTCTGCCTGGATGTTCTGAGCATTAATTTGAATGGAGTAGTGAAACCTCCAATGATTATTATGCACTATATTCCTTCCTTTAATTGTCAATTTTTGCATCATATATTTTGATATTCAATTTTCAGGAACTTTTATAATATTTATCATTTTATACTTTCTTATTGTCTTGGTTTAAAATAATATATTATCTCTTTAACGTTGCTCATAAATTTTTTAAACTTATACTCTGTTTTACATTAGTAAAACTACCCAACTTCTATTTTGGTGACTATTTACCTGAAATATCTTTTTTCCACCCTTTCACTTTCAAAATATTTATAGTTCAGAATCTAAAGTGAGCCTCTCTTATACATTGTACACTAGATGTCTTTTGATTACAGAGTTTGATTAATCCATAGTTAAGCTTTGAATTACTGGCAAAAGGGTCTTCTATTGTTTTGATTTGTTTTTGCTTTCTTTATGTTTTAAAACTGTCTGTCTCATTTTTTTTTTGCGTTACTAAGTTCCTTTTTTAAAAATCTTTAAACCTAATTTTCATTTTCTCTGTGTGTACTCTCTTCTAATTACCACGAAGACTTCAGTTAATGTTCTAAAGTCTCAACACTGTAATTTTATGTTATACCACCTTGAGTTTAATAATATACTTCCATTCCTCCCCATTAACAGTGCCGCCTCTACCCTTTCAAGTTCTTGATGTGACAAAATTGCCTTGTTATAAATTATGTACATTAAAGTTTTAATTCATTAGTCTCTTCAGCCATGTATTAAACAAAATATGAAATTATAAACCAAACTTAAATAATAGGTTTTGGGTAAATAGTTGTTTTCCTTTAAATGTATTACTCTTTTAAATCAACTGGAAAACAAAAAGTGATTTCACACACAATTTCTCCCTGCCTTTGCTTCTATTGGGGTCTTAGTTTGCTTTATCCCTTTGGGTTACCATCTGGTGCTCTTTCATTTCAAGCCAAAGGATTCACTTGTACATTTCAGGCAGGTCGAATTTCAGATCTTTTTTTTTTTTTTTTTTTTTAATCCAGGAACATCATACTTTTGAAAGACAGTTCTGCTGGCTATAAAACATTAAAACATTTACCTGACAATTACTTTTTCTATTCCTACTGCTTCCTGGTTTCTGAAGTTTCTGTAAGAAATCTGTTGCTAATATTGAGAATTCCATGTGTGTGGCAATTACTTCTGTCTTGCTGATTTCATATTATCCTTGTACTGAATTTTAGATATTGACTATACTGCATTTCATATGTTTCTATTTTAGGTTACCCTACTTAAATCCATTGAGTTTTAAGGATGTTTACTTTAGTATCTTTCATTATTTTTGGTAATGTGGGCCCTAATTTCTTCAAATATCTTTTTGTCCATGTTATTTCTTGTTATATTGACACTGGCATGATATTTATGGAGAATTACATTATGGTGTTTCATGGGTCCTTGAGGATCTATTTGTTTTTTTTTAAAAACAAATAATTTTTCCTTTTGTCTTTTAGATTTGATTGTTTCTGTTTTCCTCTTTCCAAGTTTTCTAGTATTGTGTAAAATCTGATCAGCGGCAGGTTTTCATTAAATTCCTTTAGTGACCTTTACTTTAAGTTATTGTTGTACTATTTTATTTATAGCCTTTTATTTTTCATTGCATCTTTATTTCATTTTTTGTTGATGTTGTCATTTTGTTCGTGAATAGTTTCTTGACTTTTACATTTTGTTACTCTCTTGAAAGAACTCCTAGCTTCACTGACTTTCTGTTTCTTCTCTTTCTCCCTGTGTAGTGATTTCTATTTTGACATTAATTTATTTGTGTATGTGTGTTTGATTTGCTTTTTAATGTTGAAGTTATTAGCTTGAAACTTTTTTTCAATGCAGTTATTTAATGCTACAACCGCCGAGAGTCCACATAGATAAGGAATCCACAAGACTTCAATAGGTTGTTGGGTTTTTGTTTTGTTTGTTTTTCTCATTCAATGACTCCATAACTTCTTAGTTTTGTTTATTTTTTCTTTGACCAATGATATTTTTATGCTTAGTAGTCTGTTTTCAAGACATCATGAAATTTGAAGGCAAATGGATGGAACTAGAAAACATCATCCTGAGTGAGGTAACCCAGACTCAGAAGGACAGACATGGTATGTACTCACTCATAAATGGATAGTAGATGTAAAGCAAAGGATAACCAGACTACAACCCACAGCTCCAGAGAAGCTAGGAATCAAGGAGGACCCTAAGAAGGATGCATGGATTGCCTTGGGAAGGGGAAATAGATGAGTTCTCCATGAGTAAATTGGGGACAGGAGGGACAATAGAGGGAAGGGGATGGGGGATAAGAACATGAGGGAATGCGATGGTTGAGCTTGGGGAAGGATGGGGTGGGAAAGTAATGAAAGAGATATTTTGATAAAGGGAGACATTATGTGGTTAGAGAGATACCTGGTGCTAGGGAAATTCCCAGGAATCCACAAGGAAGGCCCCAGATTAAACTACTAGCCATAGTGGAGAGAGTACCTGGACTGGCCTATTCCGGTAATCAGATTGGTGAACACCTTAACTGTCATCATAGAGCCTTCATCCAGTAACTGATGGAAGCAGAGATCCACAGCCAAGCACCAGGCCAAATTCCAGGAGTCCAGTCAAACAACAAAAAAAGGGGGATTATATGAGCAAGGGGGTTCAAGATCATGATGGAGAAATCTACAGAGACAACTGGACCAACCAAGTTTGTAGGAACTCATGGACTTTAGATCAACAGCTGTGTAAACTGCATGGAACTGGACTAGGCCCTCTGCATGTGGGAGACAACTGTGTAACTTGGTCTGTTTGAGGGGCCCCTGGCAGTGGGATCAGGATAGATCCCTGGTGCATGAGCTGGCTTTCTGGAGCCCATTACCTATGGTGGGATGCCTTGCTCAGCCTTGATGCAGAGTGGAGGGGCTTGGTCTTGCATCAATTGAATGTGCCAGGCTTTGCTGACTCCCCATGGGAGATCTTACCCTTTTAGGGGAGTGGATGGGGGAATGGGTCGGGGGAGGGGTAAGGAGGGTCATTTGTCTTATGTCTCCAGAGTTTTTGTCATCTGAGCCATCCTGGTAGCCTATTTACATCATTTTAAAGTTTAATTATTATAGGCTGTAAGTACCTGGATTTTGTTTTATATGCAACACAACAGCATTTGTTTTTTAAGATGGCATACTGATATTATTTACATTTAATGTGACTATTAATATTGTTAGATCTAAATGTCGTTTTTTACTTGTTATTTTTACTTCATCCCTTTTCTTATTTAGTTTTTTTTTGTTGTTGTTGTTTAATTTTTCCATTGAGTAAATTTTTTCTTCGAACACATTTTCTTTTCAAGTTATTAGCTGTTCTACTTAGGAGTAAAGGGGCTTTAAAGATCGATAGGGTTATTTTTTAGCTCATTATTCTGATTTCAGGTAATACTGTGATGTTTGTGTGTACAGAAACCCTGCAGCAGTATATCCAACACCTACATTACTGACTTCCAAGTATCCCCTGTGATTTTTGTGTCATGTTATTTCTCCTACCTTGGCTTTTACATATATTATAACTCTTCCACATTACTGCTTTCATTCAGTTATTCAATATCTTATAAATAATTTCAAATAACAGAAAAAATATACACGCACTTACCTTTCCAGTTCCCATTGTTAACAATCTTCTTTCCTTTATGCTCGTTCATAATTTTCACCCCTCATTGTATTTCTGCTGAATCAGGCTCTTTGACATGGGTATGATAGTGCAGATCTGCCAGCTGAGTGTCATCTTCAGCTTCTGTATTTCCAAAATACCTTATGCTTATTTTGAACAATATATTGACTGAGTATATAATTCTGGACTGACATCGTTTTTCTTTATCTTTCAAAGATGCTGTTTTCTCACTTGCACTGTTTATGAAGAGAAATTTGCCATAATTCTTACTTATTGTTTGTCTATATATTGATATCCAGTTTATTTTTTCTTCAGATGTTTTCAATATATCCCCTATTTAACATTTTGAGCAATTTGATTATTACATGACTTATGATAGTTTTCTTCAAGATTTTCTGTGATGGACTCTCACTAAATTTCTTGTATATATCTGCTTTATGTTATTTATCACATATGAAAATTTGCATCCATTATTTCTGTTTTCCTGCTTGCCTCATTCTGAGGATTAAATGCATTTTTACTTAATTTTTTTCATGCTCTATCAATTACATATCAATTTTCAAAATCAATTTTTCTTTGTGTTTTCACTTTTAAATTTTTAATTTCTGTAGGTGTAAGTTCAGTAGTGAATAACCATTAGTCTAAGGATATTTTTAAAAATCACATTAATTTTAGTTTTTATTTGAGCTGGTTTTTATATTAACCATAGCTCTACACTTTTATTATTTACAATGAGCCTCACTATGTAGCCCAGGGTATAAACACTACCCTTTAATAAATACGGGTTATTTTATATAATCCATACATAAAGCTCTACTGGAAGGCAAAGGCATTGAAATATCTCAATGGAATAATTACAAATATGAAAAAACAAAGATGTAAAATAAATAGTGGGGCTTAAAACACACAGCATTTTTTACACAATATGCTGCAGTTTAAAAGGTACACCTGTTAGTACGGAAAAACATACAAAAATGAGATATAATAAGATCATTTTAAATAAAAAGCAAATAGGGTTTAGTTATGTGCCTGTTACTAAGAGTGGTGGTAAGGTGTGACATAGGGATTTTGTCACGCAGTGGGCAAGATAATGTAGGATACACAGCCTTGTACTTATTTTTAAAAGATTCTCTGTAACATGAGGAGTGTTCGATAAGCTCTCTAAAAATAGCTTCTGCTGTGCAGATTCTTAAAGGAAGAAAAACTTGCTTGTCGACATTTTATAACTAGTGAATGCAACTGAGGGATGATATTGTCTAGACCTCAGAGTGCCAATCATAGACAGAAATAGCAAAAATCTCATTGCAAGGGTCAAGGTTAATTAAGACATTGTACTTTGAACAGCTGACCTCGGAGTAAGTGTAGTGACAAGGGATTATCTCCAATTAGTGAATTAATTCTGAAGACAATTACCTACGCATGGATTATTTAGTTTACCATGAGTAAAATTTAGAGATCAGACTGTGGCACAAATGACGAACAGGGAAATGTCTAAAGAAAAGCCTCCTGCAGGGCCAGGAATGAGAAAATCCAATTAATTCCTGGAGAATACACTTTTGTTAATACCCTAGTGAGGATAAATGGAAAGTGATACAGAAAATATGATTGTTAAAATTGTGTATTATCTCTAGAAAACAGTGGGCATATTTTTATATTTACATAAATTATCAAACCAGATGTATTATTTCATATCAAGTCATCTTTTATTCTGACAAACAATATTATTAGTTTTACATAAATTAATAGTAAAATAGTAACCTTCAAGTAAGACCTTAAAATGGTAAAATTGCAGTTCTAATCAACACTTTTTAAAAATTTTTGATATTTAAGTAGGAATATCATTTTAAACTGTAGACTTTTCCACATATACTATTTCAGTGATAACATGACTGCAGCTAGCCAGTTCTATTTTGTCACATTGTCCTCCATAATAATCACAATGTCAGGATGGTCAGAAAGGCCTTGGGGATGATTCCCACGAAAGGGAAGGGCTCATTCACTACTGTAACATTTTCAGGAATCCTCATAATATCGACTCAACTTTCCAAAATCCATTCCTTCACTAAATTCACACACATACATGGGGCTGAAGGCAGCAAACACTATTGTCTAAGTATATGATGCTAACCAAACAGTTATGGTCCCTTCCTGAGAAGTTCTTAGTATCTTCGAATGTGGTCCATGGTAAGGAGTTTGAGAGTTCCACCGAGGATGGTCATTACACGTTTTAAGCAAGGAGGAAAAATAAAATCTGACTTTTATTTCATTTTCCCATTTTCTTTATTGTTTTCTCTCTCTCTCTCTCTCTCTCTCTCTCTCTCTCTCTCTCTCTCTCTCTCTCTCTCTCTCTCTGTGTGTATGTGTGTGTGTGTTTGTATGTGTTGCTAAGGCTAGTGCTCTGTCATTAATGTAAGCCTCCAGCCCCCAATTTACACTTTTTAAAGACCTCCTTTAGCTATTTTTAATTATATCATGAAAGTATTATAGAGAACTAATAATATGAGTGAGAAAATCAGCTACTGCAATGTCCAAAACAAAAATGGAGACAGCTTGAGCTGGAAATGAAGTAAAGGAAAACAGACAGGCTTCAGATACAGCTTTAACGGGAAATTAACTGGACATGGAGAAGAAAATGTGGCAAGGATGAAATTTTAAGGTGAAAAGCCTCAAGATTGGGATCCTCTTTGTTCTGAAATGAAAAGTTAATCTTACAGTAATTAAACACTGGCATTAGAAGAAAATACAAAGGTATAACAATAGTCAACATTAATTTATCAATACCACCAAGAATGAGGTGGAGAAGGAGGAAGAAGAAGAAGAGTATGAGAAGGAGGAGAAAGACATAAAAACCAGGAGAACTTCTTGGTATAGTGGCCAATATATTTTAAGTTTTTCATTGAAACATAATAAAGAGACCGAAATTGAGAAATCTCACAGTAATCAAAAGAGAACACCCAAACTCAATAATCAAAGAAGACACCCAAACTGGAAGGATTTGAGGGGAAGTTAGATGATCTGTCTTCTCCATAAAAGGATAGTTATCATTTTGTGACTGGTGATGGGTGAATTCCAAGATGTAAGTAATAAACTTCCCTTGAATCATGTCACTGTGGGTGGGAAGCTTGTGTCGGCCCCAGGTAGTGTGATGTTGCTATCTAATGATAGTTTCATAACTCCTCATCCTTTACCACCCACAGTGAATTATGAAAAAGTCAGCTACTTCCCTTTTTGGCTACCCCTGTGTCTCCAGCCTCTCAAGGGGACTTATTATTACCAGGAATGGGCACATGAGCCCAGGCTTCTGCTGCAGGAGCTTTGAGAAAGGGTACTTCCTACCTGGCAAGGGAGATGTGCTACCTGTCCTTCCTGTGCCTCTTCCTTTTTCCTCTAGCTCCCTTTTCCCTTTCCTTTCCTATTCTTTCTCATGCTCCACTGTGGGAATGCTTTGCTTTCTCCCCTGGCCTTCTGACATGTGATCCTTGAGTCACCAATCTGACTTTCGTAACATAGTCTCTACTCAAATGTGAATAAGCCTGACATCATACTTGGTTGGATCAGTACTTTAGTCTGTTTTCTGCTTTCATAACAGAATATTCAACGCTGGATAATTTTATAGAGAACAAAAATTTATTTTCTCATAGTTCATGAGACTGGGAAGTCCAAGATCAAGTACACCCAATGAGAGCTTTCTTGATATGTTCTAGTGCTGTGGATAGACAGGTAGGAGAGAAAGGGAATGGTTTGAATATTCTCAAAGGTGGCAGAGGTCTGATACCATGAACACCTTCCCAAAGCCTTTGCCTAACAACATTGCTCACTGACAATTGAAATTCTAAAGCGCTCATTTAAGAGGAACATTCTTGTCGTGGAAGCCAATACAATATGGGCAAAACTGATGAATTATTTCCTGGTGCCAACATCAAAAAGCTCTATAGAGTCACAAAACACCAAACTAAGAATTTGATGAGTCTGAACCACAAGTTACTGACTCCAAGGCTATCATTGTTTCTTCCACTCTTTTATTCTTTGAGGGGCTCACCACCCAGCTCCCAAATAAATACACAAAGTCTTATTTATGAATACCCAGCCTCAAGATTGCCTTAATTCTAGTCAGCTTTTCTGAAATTATCCTGTCTTTCTTTTGCCTCTGACTTTTTCCTTTCTTTACTTCTTCGTGGCTGGCTGTGAAGCTGGGTGGCTGGCCCCTGGGTCCTCCTCTCCTTCTGCTTTCACTCCTACCTTCTCTCTTTTTCTCCTTCTATTTATTCTCTCAGCCTGGCAGCCCCACCTACCCCTCTTCTGGTGAGCTGTTGGCTGTTTGGCTATTTTTGAACCAATCTTGTGTTTTAGACTGGCAAAGTAATACAGTTTCACAGAGTTAAACAAATCCAACACAAAGAAATGCAGCACATCTTTGACATCATTAAGCAAATATTCCACAGCATAAACAAATGTAACACATCTTAATCTACTAATCTACAACACAATGTTCTTTTTTCCTTTTTTATTCTTTTACTCTTCTTTCCTTTTTTATTCTTTATATATATGTATATATAGAATAAAATATATTATATATTTACCTGTTTCCAGAGTCACTGATAACATAACATTTGCAGCCAAATAAAATGCCCACTGGAACAGTTCCTGACATAACTTGAAAAGTAACAGAAAAGATTCTTTTTACATATTTTTGAGGTCAAGAATGAAGCCTCAACATCAGGAGTTAGTAAAGAACCTTCATTCTGTTTGAATAAGAATTTGAATACATGTAAGGTGGAACTAGGAACAAATAAAGCTGCAGGTGACCACTCTGTACACCACATAGAGGGTCTGCTATCTTCTAGTCAGTTCCCTTTTTAAAAGATTTTATTTTTTAATTCATGAATGTCTGATGTATACATGCATACATGTGGGTGCCCACAGAGGCCAGAACAAGACCATGTATCTCCTGGGACTGCAGTTCCAGGCAATTGTGAGCCTCTTGATGTGAGAGCTGAAAACCAAACTTGGGTCCTCTGGAAGAGCAGCAAGCACTTCTAACTGTTAAGCTCATTTCTCCAGCCACTTTCCTAGTGTGTTGCATTACAGGTTAGCTAATGTCAACTGTGGATTCTTCCATCCTTTGGGCACATTCCTAACCAATGTTTGACATTAGACAATTAAATAATAAATAGCTTTTATAGTTGAAGATACTTGCAGCTATGTTTCTAACCCTGGTCCAGAAACCCAAACAGGAACTCTGAGAATCACTGTTGTTCCCTATCAAGCCTGAATTGTTCTCACCTCACAGTTGCTAGATCCAATGAAACGTGAGATCAAGGGTTACCTGATTCTGAGAGCAAGTTTTAAGAACTTGGGTTGGGTGGGGCGGCAGTGGTGCACGCCTTTAATCCTAGCACTGGGGAGGCAGAGCCAGGAGGATGACTATGAGTTCAAGGCCAGCCTGGTCTACAGAGCGAGATCCAGGACAGGCACCAAAACTACACGGAGAAACCCTGTCTTGGAAAACAAAACAAAACAAAAAACAAAATCAAACAAACAAGCAAAAAAGAACTTGGGTTGGCAGCATTCTCCAAGTTACATTTTTCTCTGCTACTCAATTTGGAAGGCATCTCCTCTGAGGAATTACACCAGGCCAAGAGACAAAGAGTTCCTGCCAATGCATGTTGGATAATTGGTACAAACAAGAAACTAACTTTTGCTCCCTATCTCTGAGATGATGCTGTTTTTGCCCTTTCCTTCACAAGCTGCCCGATCTTGACTCAACCCTCGCTACCCAGTGGCCTAACCCTCTTTTCCTCTGGTTAAGGAAATTACACAACCCAAACCAGCCCTGCAGGAGCTGCTCAGTAAAGATCTCTACTAGAACTCTAGGTATCCATAACAGCGTGTGTTTTGGAAAGCCCAAGTATAGAGGCTATGGTTTAGCCTCGTTTTTAATTTAATTTCTTTTTTTTTGTTGTTGTTGTTGTTTTTTTTTGTTTGTTTGTTTTTTCGAGACAGGGTTTCTCTGTGTAGCTTTGCGCCTTTCCTGGAACTCACTTGGTAGCCCAGGCTGGCCTCGAACTCACAGAGATCTGCCTGGCTCTGCCTCCCGAGTGCTGGGATTAAAGGCATGTGGTTTTCCTTCCCTCTCCTCTACCCTACTTCCCCTACCATCATGGTACACCCCCTTTTTGTTTTTCATTATAAAACAAACCTGATTCTAAGGGATAATAATAAAATATAATAAGAAAATGAAAGCAAACATGTGGGTATAGAAGACAAACAGAAGGAAAAGAGTGCCCCAAAGGCACAAGAAACAGATATAGATTCATTGTCTACACACTCAGGAATCCCATAAATACACTAAAATGGAAGCAATAATATAGATACAAAGGACTGGTAGGGTAAAAATAAATACATAAAATGGAAGAAAAATTAAAATTAAAAAAACTAACTGATACAACATTATGAGAATAGGAACCTCCTCTGATGCCCTTGAGTTCATTTTCTGTTGGCCATCTACTGCTGGGCATGCAGCCTACCCTTAAGAGTAGTTTTTTTCCCCCAGTGAGACTCCCTTGTAGAATACTAACTTTTCATTTGCAAGGGTTATCAATTGGAAATAGCTTCTGCATTAGGGCTGGGGGCACATGTCCACTTATTTAAGTTTTAGAACTCATATGGTGCAAACCTATGTGTACTGCCTCATCTCTGTGAATTCATGTGTGAGGCATCAGTCCTGCTTTGTTTAGAAGGCTTTGTATCCTTGTTGTCTGTCCTCCATCCTCTCTGGCTCTTACACTCCTTCTGCCTCCTCTTCTGCAAGGTTCCCTTGAGTCCTGAGGTGAGGGATTTGATGGGGTCATCCCATTTAGGACTGAGTGTTCAAAGGTCTCTCATTCTCTGCACTCACTGGCTGTGGGTCTCTATATTTGTTCCCATCTGCTGCATGAGGAATCTTATCTGACCCATGGCTGAGAAGGCAGTGATGTATGAGTATAGTAGAATGTCATTAGGAATCATTTTATTGCTACTTTTTTTTTCTATTTTTTTTTTTTTGGAAGAGTAGTGTTTGGTTTCCAGCTAGGTCACTGGGCTATCTCATCTCAAGGTTCTTGGTCACTAAAGCAGCATCCGATATGGGGTCCATCTCACCGAGTGGACCTTAAATAAAATCAGATCTTGGCTGGCTACTCCACAATCTTTGTGCCACCATTGCATTAGTGTATTTTGGAGGCAGCACACCACTGTAGCTGGCTTGGTATTTACATTTCTCCTTTGGTAGTGTGCAGAGTACTTTCTGATATCAAGAACACTAGTCAGTAGCAGTGAACGCTGGGATTCCGCTAGGTGTGGCCACTGGGGTTTCCTGGTACAATGTGTTTCTAGGTGTTGGGACCTGACAATTAGGGTTGGGAATGGGCTAGAAAGGATGTGTGGCTGAGGGGGTCCAAAGGAAGGAGGAAAGCAGGGTGTTCCTCCAGGATCTGTGTAGTTCCCTGGGAATGTGGGGAGAGAGTGAAGAGAGGCCACGGCAGGTAGTCTGCTACAGAGCTGAGGATGAGACTGGGGCATTGTATTTGGAGGAGAGGATGGGAAGATCTAAGCTTGCTTTGCTGGCCTCTGCTTCTCAGGTAGGCTTTTCAGGGGGTTGCCCAGGGAATGCCTGCTGGAGGTGGATCCAGAGACAAAGGGATGAGTGGGGAGGAAGGCTAGGGAAGATCTGTGTGATCTGATTGGCTGGAGATGGGAGCCCAGAGGAAGGCTGCAGCAGCTGTTCTGGTGCAGAGCTGGGGCTGAGACTGGGGAACTGGATCTGGGAGAAAGGAAGGAGAGGTCGCCAGAGCTACAGTTAGCCTACCTGCATCCTTGTCATTTTTTTTTTTCATCTTTGAGGAAATGGGAGATATCATTTTAAAATGCTAAGAATCACATGTGCTAAAACTAAGGGAGACATTCCCACTGGACTCATTCTCTTCACTTCTGCACAAGAGATGCGGGGTCTTAAGTGCTATCTTTTTAAAAATTACTGGCTCAAAGCACATTGTATTTCTACACTAGTAACTCCCAAAATATGGCTGCATAGTTGGGAATTAGTAGATTTCCTTGTGCATCTTAATTTTCAGTGAAGTCAGTGAAAGGGTTTTATACGTTTGAAAACAAGGACAGCCATGAGGATCTACCAGCTTTTCTGTCCTCTATGGATATAGTTCTAGGAGAAACCGCTGGAGAGGCCCCAGGCTCTGGAGACAGAGCCCATCATTAAATATTTGCTGGCACTCTGTCTTAGCCCCCAAGAAGGCTCTTGGGGGAATTCTTTCAAGTCTCTCACTGAGTCTCTTTAATTTGTCTCATTGAGAAATTATTGTACCGAAGAATTCTAAGTTCCAACCACTGAATGACATTTAATCATTAACTAAGCTAACAGAGTAGGGTCAGCCCACTTAAAAATAATATAATGTCTGTAGTGAGCCATTTGTAAAACAGAAATTAAACCAACATGTTGAATTGTGTATGTAAATTGTTGACTATTTTCACTAACTTTTTAATATCATTACTTTTGAAACTCTATTTTAGTGTTAACAAACAATGATAATCTAAGGCAACAATCAGAAACAGGAGATGTGTTTTATAGTGAATAATTCATTGTGAAGTTTTGTCTTCCCAGTTTGAGTCACAGATGGAGTGAAGTATTAGTAAAGGGGTACTAAAGCAGATTGTGGTCTCTAACAAACTGTTCTTCTGGGTTCTTAGATATTTCCAGTATTATTTAGGGTGTTTATATGATTTAAAACTATTTAAAAATATCAACACAGAATTAAACTTGAGATATATATAAGTCCCAAGTTCTTACATTAAGGCATGTCATTCTTCCTAAAGAAAAGATGAGGCCATCCACTGCAACTGTCTTTTTCATGTTCTCAAATGGAGTGGCAGACCTCAGAACGCCCATCCCTCAGATGGTACTGCACTGGCTTCTATTTTGAGATTTAACACTCTACACAGTGAAAAGCAGAAAACATGAGCTTATCTCCAGATTAAACACAGACAAAAATAAGTGAGGATGTGAGCCTATTATGGATCATTATGTTCACTAAAATTAATTTAGTCAGTGTAATTCCTCCAATATTTTAGACCACAAGCATTAGTAAAATGAAAAAGGCCTGTCCATGAAACAATTCAATGTTAAATCTCACTTTTCATCCTTTTTTCCCCCTTTTATCTCAGTAACATTTGTTATGGTTGATCCATCCTTATTTTATGTATGTGTTTACCTTGTTAAATGTGTTTGTTCCACATTTCTGGTTTTTCTTATCGCACTGGCTACTCGTTCTTAGGTTCTTGCTGATTCAACTTCAAACCCTTAGGCTTTAAAGTTTAACAGGCACTAGAGCTAGTTTTTGGATTTCCTTAATTTCCTACTCCCCAAGGATCTCTATACAACACTCTATGTGCTCCGGTGGCTCTAAAATGTTTCTTTTCTTTTATATGTAATCCACAGCATGAGATGGACTGCTACGTGCATGAAGGAGAAAACTGAAGAGGAGGGGAAAGAAAACAATTATGGAAAGTAGACAGGGAGAGGAAAGAAGAGAAGAAGGAAGAGGAGCAAATCATAAACCCGATGTCTTTCTAAGTGCACATCATAATATTTACTGGCACATGAGGAAACTATTCACATTAAATCCAGGGAAAGAACCACTTAAGAGGACAGGACACAGTTTCCGGCATTCCCACAGAGATGGGAACACAGCCAGTTCTGACCTGGAAAAATGGGCAGACTTACAACACGGAGTGCACTGGTAAAGTACTCAGAATGTTTCCTTGGGTAAAGGATGATAGTTACTACCTCTGGGCCAGGCACTGATTGGTCTGACCTGACCCATGTTCAAGTGTACTCAAGAATGTAAAATTGTTTCTAAGTAGCTATATTCTAGAATAAAGTGTAAGAATCTGCGGGAATACAAAGGCATTCAGCTTTCAATAGGGTAAATTCATCTAGAATCAAGGAAAAACCAATTACATAGACAAAGAAGAAAAAAAAATAATGCGACATAGCAAGAAAAAGCCAAGGGTGACTCAGTTGGAACTGACCAGAGCTGATGCAGATGGTAGAGTTAGCAAATAAGGAAAAAAATTCTTAGAATGATTTATAAACACACACCATGTATTAAAATGTAAGAGGCACAAAAACAAATGCGCAGGGGTAAAAATTCCAAAGACTGAAGTAAAATCATTAGAAGTTCATTCTACATATTCAAAAAGTAAGCAGCCTCATGGGCCAGGTATGATGGTCAAGCATCACTCACTTGACTTCCATAAGAAATCAGTGCCATTTTCAAACAAACCATCTCATAAAATCAAAATGCAGTTAATAAAAATATTAACAACAAATGGATCATACGCTTTAATAATATAAAGAACATATTGATTTACTTTGGGAGAATTCTATGTGATATCATCTGTCAGAGGTTGCTCTGGTAATATTTTTCTTTAAACATCTTGAGTAACTGGCTTCTTGTTACCTAATCACAGATGAAAAATCATCAGCACCCAGGTCTCCTTATTTCAAGGCCCAGCTTTCCCATAAGTACTCTGAAGAGCGGTTCGGGGAAGTGAGAAGACTGTATGAAACCCAAACAAAACTCTTTTTTACGTGATGAGTGTTTGCCTCCACGTATGCATGTGCATTGTCTGTGTGCCTGGTGCCTGTGGAGACCAGAAAAGGGCACCAGATACCCTGGAACTGGAGTTAAAGGTAATTCTGTGGATGTTGGGAACTTGAGTCCTCTGAAAGATCCAACACGCTCTCAACCTCTGAGCCATCTCTCTAGCCCCTCTCTTACTACTCTTAGGCCATAAAAAATGATGTTTTCCTATCAGATGGCTTCCTCTGAATGTCATAACTGTTAATAACCCTGATGAAAATTGAATGTATTTAGTCACAGAGAGTTGTCTTTTGGGGAAGATGTAAATCCATCTTGTTTTGTAGCTTCACTCTTTTCTAGTAGAAAATGTAAAATGTTCTCCCCAAATCCAGCACATAATCAAGTGGCAAATACTTGATGCTCTATCCCATCAGTCTTTTAACCAGAAACAGTTTTATCCTTCAAGAGACACTGGTAATGAGTGGGGAAATGTTGTTTTTCACATTGGGGTAAGGAGGGCCATCCCTCAGTACCTGCTAGGGGCCTGACTAACATATCGCAATGTGGAGAACAGACTTTAAAGAACTCCCCAACCAAGTGCACCAGAAGTAAGAAGACAAACGTTAAATTGAACAAAATCCATCGTACGAAATAATCAGAATGTGAATTTCTGTGTAAAAAGTAAAACTTAATGAGTAATCATCTTGTTTTTCACGTGTATCGAAAATTTCAGTTGTCAACATCCACTTTAAAAGCTACTCTGAATGACCAAGTCTGATAAACAGAAAATACTTGGAAGGAGGTGGCGGCATAGGGGGTGATTTGGGGCGACTTTGGCAGTGCACAAACACAAAGCCCCCTGTGAGCCCCTTTTGAAGAGGGCGAAGTGTGCATCAAGCCGTGTGTGCAGCTCATTAGTCCCCTAACTGGACTCTGTTCTTTACAAGAGAAACTTCCTCTGGGGTTGGAATGGGGGTAGAGGACCCTCAAGGGATGGGAGCGGGCGGGCAGTTTGCAAGTCTGAGAAATACAAATCTTTGAGGTAACTAAATTAAAAACATGCTATGAAGCTATAAACTCACTACTGAATCTGTGGCCTGGGGTCAGAATCCCCGCAGGAGCCCTGTTGCCTCAATGCCTGTGCTTGTTAACATTTCTGTAAGGAGCAGCCCAGCGAAGTCAGCTCAGAGCAGGACTCTGTGAGGCCACATCAAAAATGACAACAGGCGGGCCGGTGGGATGAAGCAGCGGTGGGAGGTTCACCCTGGGTGAGGATTCTGCCATGGCACACCCCAGGAAAGTAGCAAGGACAAATGTAAATGTCCTGTCTCATTGAAAATCACTTTGGACTACACAAAGCCTATTCTTTCTTACTTGAAAAGCTACTGATCTTTGCATTCATATGTGTAAGAGATGGAGATTTTTGAAGGACCACAGAATAACCCACTGACAATTCTTGTGTGTGTTTTTCTCCATACTGATTAGAGGATGCTGGCTTAGTTCCATCCCCCACCCCCAACCCTGAGAGCATACCTCTTTCTTCGATGACTTCACAACTGTCTTTCATAGCTATGGCAAAAGAATAGAAACAATGTCGAAAGTGTTCTATGGAAATCACATGTGGGTATAAATCAGTATTGGTAAAGAATATCGACCAGGTCTTTTTAATTTCTTTTGGTGCTGTGGATAGAACCTAGGGCCTTATCCACACTAGGCATTCTGAACTGGACTCCACTCACAGCTCTAAAGTCCTATTGCCCATCTTAGGAGTTGCAACAGGGGGCAGTTTTCCTGCCAAGATGGCATGGTCAATATTTGGAGACAGGTCCAGGTCAGCAGGGCTGCTTAAGATCTTGAAATGTACAAGACAGGCCCCACAACAAAAACGGAAGTGGTGCTCAAACTAAGAAACAGTGGCCATCATATTAATAACGTTGGGCACACAACTGGCGCTCCATGCTCATGGTTTTTAAGTTACTGACAAGTGGAGTAAATATTGTGTCAGTATAAAGGAAAAAATAGCAATAGAACTGATAACTCAGACTTTTTTCAGATTCTCTAGGCTTCTGTCAATGATGATGGTGTAGATCTTGAATACAAAAGTCATGGGGGATACATTTGCAAAGTACGTGAGCTTGAACACACTTTTGTTTTAATTAAGAAATTTTTTTTCATTCATTTTACACACCAATTAAAGATCCCCCTCTTCCTTCCTCCTGCCTCTCCCCCCAGCCTCCCCCTCTCACCCTACCCCCACTCCTCCCCTACAAGAAGGCAAGGCCTCCCATGGGGAGGCACATCCAGTAGAGGCAAGGGGCTTGAACACACTTCCTAAACAAAGACTTGGACTACCTAAACACAAAGTCATCACAGGGCCTCACACAAACCAGAAAAGGCAGGTTTAGCTCTATCATCAGCAATGTGGTGTGAAACCTCATTGCATCATTATTGTGATTATGTTAAACTTGGAAGTTCGAAATGCTCTAAGTAAATGTAAACTGTTACAACCTCAAAATGTTTATGAAACTAAATTAGCCTTAGGAAAACAATCATTTAATACTAGAAGTGAGTGCCATACCATAGCAGATTATTCTGGTTTTCTATGTGTATTCCTTTTAAATTGTCTGCCTATGTTTTCAAGTTTTAGGAGTTCCTACAGAAAAGCAAAAGGCTTGATTTAAAAATCACCTAAGAAAATACATATTCTACATCATTTTGATTAAAGGTTCCTGCATTGTTTCCTTGGGCTAAGTCAATTGGCTTTGTCCTATAATGCATTAAACTTAGCTACGGGGTTAGGGTTAATTAAGTAGGTTCCTGTGGTTATTGCTCATGTTCCGAACAGCCCCAGCATAGGGACTTTATGTGATGCATTCAACTTTCGCCGTGTTCTTACCTTTAATATTTATTTTTTCTTTTATATTTGCAAGTGTTAAAATTAACAAGGCTTTTGCCAAATTTAACAAGCTCTCATGTGACAGCTTCACTCACGCTTTGTACATAAAGGCTTTGTGCCAGTGAGGGGTGTACACACAGCAATCATCTGATTTCTACAGGGAGAGGCGTACTCCTCAGTTGCATAAAGTCCTCACGCCTGCCCCATATGCATCCCACACCCTGTGAAACACATCAACGGCACTTGCTTTGAAAACTTGGGAGTCAGTGCTAGAGAGCGGGCTCAGTAAACTAAGGAGGGCTTACTGCGCTTGCAGAGGACTTGAGTTCAGTTCCCAGCACGGAGATCAGGCAACTCACAGTCACCTATAACTAGGGGATCGGATGCCCTCTTCTGGCCTTCAAATGTACCCAAATACACACACACACACACACACACACACAAATAAATAAATAAATAAAAATAATAATAAAAATACACTTTTAAAAAGAATTAAACAACTTTTTTTTTTTTTTTTTTGCTACAGAAGGGAACAAAGATAAAGACCGTGGAATACAGTTCACTGAGTTTTCTTTCCTTCGCTTCCACCACAAGCTTCTACTTCTTCACCACCACATGCTCAACAGGAATGGGTAGCTAACCTGAATAGGCTTTACTGGCTGCTGACGACATATCTAGGGTGTAGATGCAGCCCTTGTCCAACAGGATCTGGTCAGTGTCTTCCTCCAGACGGAATTACAGATGGCACATAATGTCATGCATAGGCTGAGGCTCCTCCTCAACTGGAGTCTAAAAATGGGGAAGAAACCTCCTTTCCTGTTACATTTGTCTCTCAGCTCTTGTGTGACATCCATTTTGTGAAATAGTGAAGGAAACCTCAGGGAGAAATATGATGAAGGCAAGAAAGAGGGTAAAGTTCTAAGCAACGGCAGTAACCCATCGACCCCAGACTGGGGCTCTGGAAAAGATACAGGCCACTAGAAGAGAGGGATGGGGCCGTGGAGAAACAGCCCATGTCACTTAGCCTCCCTTACATCTGAAAATTCCATGCCTTACCAGTCTGAGTATGAATTCTGGTCCCTCTTCTACCTTTGTTAAAGGTAAAACCTGTGGGAAAGCCCCATACCTTCACCAAGGGCAAGCTCTTATTCTTAGCTAAGGAATATCCTCTATTTTGCTTTTCACCTTGGAGGTATGCACATACTCCAAAGCTTTTATTGCCTCTTTCTGTGCATACCATACCCCGATCTATCTGCTGCTATGCTTAATGGACGCTGTATTTTAATTGTAAGCTTTTCAAAAAGGACATGTGGGGAAAATGTTGTCATTTCCTTCTAACGCATAGCGCAATGTATTTATACAAACAAATGGCACATAAATGGTAATTTATATGTTTTTGTGAAATGCATTCAATAAATGATCGCAAGAGAATATTCACACATTTACAACTTATATCCTTAGTTCCTAGAACTCACTATTATCAAAAACATTCTGAGAGCCAGGTGGATCTCTGTGAGTTCCAGCCCAGCCTGATCTACACAAAGAGATCTAGGACAGGCACCAAAACTACACAGAGAAACCCTGCCTTGAAAAACCAAAATAAATAAATAAAGAAAGAAAGAACAAAGAGAAGTTTAAAAAAAAAAAAAAACCCAGGGCGGTGGTGTCGCACGCCTTTAATCCTAGCACTTGGAAGGCAGAGACAGGCGGATCTCTGAGTTTGAGCCAGCCTGGGCTACAAAAGTGAGTTCTAGGAAAGGCACAAAGCTACCACAGAGAAACCCTGTCTTGAAAAACCTAGAAAAAAAAAACATTTTGTTTTTAAAATTGTCAATACTATTGTGATGGTCCCATTAATTTATTTTAGCTGCCATGTTTGATTCTGTGAAATAAGTTTTATGTGGAAGAAAAATAGATGCTAGTGAAGTATTTATAGTAAGGTTTTAGCTGGATGTCAAGAATTCAGTCATTTAAGCAACTTATTTTTCAATTGCTTAATAATAATTTTGAAACAGAAAGGTTATTTGTTTGTTTTGAAACCACTGTGGCTGTCTTGGGGAGCATGCCTAAAGATTCAGGCTTTCGAACATACGTAAATTGAGAGCTGTTCCTGCACTTTGGTCTGCTCCCTTTCTGCTTCTCACTTTCTTCCACAGCAGGAGCCTAAAGCTTTTATGGTTCCGTTAGTCTGCTTTATCAAAAGGAATATAGGAGGATGCTACTTTTGCAAATTTTATAAGGACAAGACCACATAAACCCCTTCCTAGGATCTTGAAAGAGGCCCCTCTGAGCCTGGGGACCTGAAGTGCTTGAACTGCTTCCAGGTAACTATCTATGCTTCAGTTTCAAATTCATGAACAATGCAATCTAGTATCCACCCTCAGTCATGCCGTGAGAAGAGGCATCTTATTCAGTTCTGAAGTTAACAGGAGAATCATCAACAAAGAAGGTCAAGACAAATGTAGGTTTAAACTTGATTCCCTCTTCTCTTTTTTCCTCTCCTGCACAGAGCAATGTACCTCTGGCCAAGTGACGCAGCTGGTATGTTGGAACAGACCTCAGAGGAGTCTGGATAGGTAGGAAGATATTTATTAGGAAATATGCTTGGAAGTCTCAGACTGTTGTTCTGAGTTCAATCCCAGTAAGTGAGGAACATATACTTAAAAACAAAGTCACATCCAAGCCTGGAACACCCATCACAAAGTTAACAGAAAAGAATACACTTTGGTTATGAATAAGCATTGAACCAAATTGAGATGCACATCATGGACATTTTGCTAAGAATTTAAAAGTAGAAAAAAAAATCTTACTCTTATTTTGTAGTCAAATATATATAACTATTTCACGTTTTCAAGATAAATAGTTCTTCAGTAAGAGGCAATCACACATAGTTTATTTTACCTCGACTATGACAGTTGAAGTCTCTATATCTGTTAAATGACTGTCTTTTTTTGCAACCTGAGCAAGCTTAGGCTCCTACCCTTTCGCAAAACTTGGTAAGAATGCTATGTGTACATTTCAAAGAGATATCTCCCAGTTATTTGAGAAAGACAAAGCTTGTGTGCTTATTAAAGCCGGTCAAGTTTTCAAAGTGTGTGGTGTGTGTGTGTGTGTGTGTGTGTGTGTGTGTGTGTGTGTGTGTTGTGTGTGTGTTCATGCATGTATGTAGGTTCACAGTAAAAGGAGAAAGCAATTAAAACCCTTTGGGTCCCACTGTCATTATTACAATGGTAAAGTAGATACTAAATTCATTGCCTTGTCAATAGACTGATTTTTAATATCAACAATATTTGTTATACTGAACATGATCTGTTCTCTGAAACTTTGATTAGAGTAGAGAGGAAATCTAGAAAGAATTATTCCATGCCTGCTCTTTTACAGATGAGGAAAGACTGGCTTTGGAGATCAGCTATCCAAGGTCACAAGGACACAGCTCTCTTAGTTTCTCCCTTTCTTGTGTGCAACTATAGGTGCTCTCCACTTAGTAAAGAGCAGGGATCACTCAACATTAACGTCTTTCTTTGCTTTCCTGTCATCATTGGGAATGATCAACTCCATCAGCTCTTCCATGGTCCACTTAAGGGAGGATCTCTGCCTCTGCCACCCTTTTGCTTCTTGCTTCTCTCTCTCCTCAAAGAAGACACACTTGGATTCGAATGGGGAGTTATTTCATATTAGCTTATGAACATAGAATGTTGATCTTAGTTTAATGGACATACAGAAGATGAGTAAGCTCTAATGACAACAGGAATGAAGAATGAGTTCAGCTGGTCTCAGAAAGCACATGTTTAAATCAGTGCTCTAAGTTTCTAACTCAAGAAAATGCAGATAGAATTGCAAATGAAACTTTGTTATTTGCTAGAAAATAACATATGTAGGATCAAAATGTGAAACAATAATACATAAACTAAATAGATGTGAGGAAATGAAAAAATGTTGATTCCTTAAAAAGATTAATGAATCTCTTACAAAAGAGAGGAAAAATATGAAAATCACTACTAGTGATTAAAAATTAGCATAATTATAAATAATATAAACTCCAAAAAGATAGCAGAACATTAAGAGTAATTTTATGTCAGTATACATAAATTTGGATTATATTATGATTATTAAGAATAGGACCATAAAACTGACTCAATATGAATTTGAAAATCCAAAACTTCTTTTTAAAACTTACACGTTGATTCTTTTATGACAAATCTTTACTCTCCTCTTCTCTTAAGCATTCCTTAGACACAGATAGTTTCTGTTGTCAGGGCTCAGGACACAATACATCAAAGTATGGTGCCCGGGCACACTGAGCATTTTTTGAGCTAAAGGAGACAAGAGAGCCTAGAAAGCAAGATGCTTCTGACCTTCTCCACCCTTCTCTTCTACCTCTCATCTCTCTTTCTCCCTCCAAACCAGCCATAAAACCTAGAAAAATCACTACCTGACCTACTTCTCCTGAAAGTAGGTCATAAGACCCTTGTGTGACAGATGTTGTGTCCTATACCCAAAGGAAAGGCCTGTTACAGAGAAGCTAGGAAGCATCCAAAAGACGTCACTGGGTGCTCACATCAACCCCCATCATCAACAGGTCCAATCCCTTTTTTTAAATCACATTGCTCAATATGTAAACTGTGTTTTTCATCATAGGTAGCCAACAACAACAAAACCCTACAGTTTCCCTGGGTAAAGGCTCTCATGAATTGTAAAACTTTGATTACATATATTTTCTTTTATTTATCTTTTCTTTGTTATAGAAGCATGAAGCTATGCTCTTTTGGAAGGATGAGGAAAATACTGCATTTCCCCCCCCTCCCTGCATTATTATGAGAAGTAACAGTAGTCTTACACAAACTTGTGCCAGAAACAGCTAGAAAGTAACACTTATCATTGTAAGAGGCCGTGTAGCCTTACTCCCCTAAATGTTCTCACTTTCAAGGGGGAAAAGGTACAAAATAATGTAGAACCAGTAAGAAAACTGTTAGAGACATATAAAAAGAATATACTCAATGAAATATATCGTATCTAAGTTGACTTTTAGATTTTGATCCAAGAATGAAAATACTATTTTGTATTTAAAAATATCCAATTCAATTGACCCTCAAACAAAAGACACACACACACACACACAGAGAGAGAGAGAGAGACAGAGAGAGACAGAGAGACAGAGAGACAGAGAGACAGACAGAAAAAGAGAGATCATGTGATCACATTTCCACAAATTTAGAACAAATAAACATTTATTATTTAAAAAATAGTGAATTGCAAAGATAAGAAAATCTCACAGTCAGATGAGGAGCTGATATTCAAAATAGGACCACAAGTGCGATTATAAAAGAAATAGTAATGAATTTTTTTCTATAAAGTGTTGGAGACTGATCCTAGTTCACTAAAACAAAACACAGAAATGAAAGAAGAAAGCTGAGAGTGTAAGACATATGGCAATATGTGTAGAAAACTACAGTTATTAATTTAAAAATCCAATTTTACTACTTTATATTAAGTACAAAAATAGAAAACGAGGATCTAAAATAATTCAATTTATTATAGAATAAAACATTAACAACTCAAGAATACATCTAATAAGAATGTCCAAGGTGTTTACAATCGAAGCACAAGGCATTCCTAAGAAAGATTATTGCAAACTGAGGTGTACACTATATGAGTGATCTGAAAGATAAAGGTAAGATTTATCTTCAAGATTACCTATCAAATGCCTTCTCAGTCAAGATCCCAGAAGATACATTTAGAAATATCAAGTTACCTCTGAAATGTATACAGAAAGGCAAGGATCAAGGTCAGCCACTGCATTCCTGAAGATCAGTCATGTTAGAGGGCTTGCATTTTAACGTATTGATTTCTTCCCCCACAAATATACAGTAATTAAGGCTGTGTAGTATTGGTGTATGGCCAGATAAACTGACCAGGGTACTCAGTATAGCTTAAAGAAAGCCCAACCAAACTGCCACATACTTTATAGTAAAGGAGCCGACACTGCTTTTCTTATTGTTATGATACAACACTTGCTAGTATATGCTATCAAAGAAAGGAAGATACTCCTGGCACTGAGGATTCGGATGATTATAGAAAGGACTGAATGATGGAGCTGAACCACTCAGGTCTTGGTGGCCTTGTAAAAGAGGGGGATGATTGACCTTGTGGGCTCTTTCATTTCTCCCCCTTCATTCAATCTGGGCCCTAGTCTATGTGATGGTGCCACTAACATTCAGGACAAATCTTTTGCCTTTAGTCAGGACTCACCCAGAGATATGCTTTACTGATATCCTAGATTCTTCTCAGTCCTATAAAGGTGACAGTGGAGATCACTGTCATTGTGACACTACCTTACTAGAGCAAAGGATTTTTTTTTTGTAAACAACTATTTGTTTTATAGGTGTGAGTGTTTTGCCTGAATTTATGTGAGTGTACTGAGTTCATGTCTTTTGCCCATGGAGGACAGAAGAGGGCACTAGATTCCCCAAAACTGGAAGTGCATGCAAGTTTTGAGTTGCCATAGGGTGCTGGAAACTGAAGGCAGAACCTCAGCAACAGCAGAAAATTCTCTTAACTGCTAAGCCATCTATCCAGCCCCAAAGGATGATTTTTAAAATAAAGGATGATTTTTTTTCAATTTGATATTCATGTGGAAGAACACCTGACCTCAACTCTGTAGACTCAGATCAGTTCTAGATGGACGGTAGATATGAACGGGAAAAGTTCAACAGTAAACAGCCAAGCAGAAAACAGAGCAGAGTTCATGAATGCCAGAGAGGCAATGAGTTTGTTAGCGGGACACAAAAATTGCTACTGACATAGAGAAAAGGCTTTTTTAAAGAAGGACATTCCAATTGCACTAAAATAGAGGGCTGGTATTCACCAAAAAGTATGACTGTATGAGAAACCAAGTGGTTCCATAGGGGAAAATTGTTAGCAGTGTGCCACACTGAAGGGAGCAGGCAAAAGCACCTTGGCCTCAGTACTGCCATTTTGACTTCAGACTCCATTTTCCGTACAGGGTAAAATAAAATTCAGGTCCCCAAGCCCTAGGGGAGCTGAGAACTTCCCAGTGGCTGATTAACCTCATCCCTAAACCATAGAATTGGTCATTATGCATCTTTAGTTCTTTAGAAACACTATGGTTGTTCCTAAACACAGAAAGAGCCAATGAATCTGATTGGTTGGACTGAAAGGCTTGCAATATATATTGGTTGACAATGATGGAACATTCAAGGAAAGTCCCTGATCTCCAAATCCCAACTGGTGAAAATTGTAACTGTAACTTGGCAATAAATGTTTGTGAATTTTATGCTTATAAACCCCACTTCTGCCCCTGCTCAGGGCTGTCAGGAGAAACAAGGCTCCCGAGTTCTTTTCCTGAAGCCCTGATTGATCAGTGATCTGCTTCATGGTGAATTATTAAAGTCTTTGGAACCCATACGTGTTGTCTCTCAGACTGGAGAGATGGTGCAGCAGTTAAGAGCACTGGCTGCTCTTCCAAAGGACTCGGGTTCAATTCCCAGCACCCACGTGGCAGCTCACAATTAATTGTAACTCCTGTTCCAGGGGACCTGGCATCCTCACACAGACATATGTGTAGGCAGAACCCAAATAAATAAATAAATATTAAAAATAAAAAAAAGTGAAGCCCCCAATCACAGCGGTTTATGGTAGAAGCCAACAAAGTGTGAATCGTTTATGTGAAGTTCAAAAGCACAAAGCACGTATGGTACAAGAGGTCAGAGCAGCAGCGGGCTTGGGAGTTCCTGACCTGGATGAAGATGGTACAACTGCGGAGGAGGACGAGGCTCAGAAACTGTTGGTTTTCTTCTGCTTCTTGATTTGGGTATTTTTGTTTGGTTATTTGTTTGTTGTTTCGTTTTTTTTTTAAACAGTGTATCTAACTTTGCATTCACTTTGTCAAAATTTACCTAATCAAATACGATCTTAGCATTTTCTGTGTACTATACATCAGTAATATTTAATGGAAAGTTCACTGATGCTTTATTAAAAGACCATTAATTAGTCATCTTTACTGTCACTGTCGTGTAAGAATGTGGGCCTCTAGTTTTTTTAAGAGAACCTAAACATATGAAAGTAGCATTAATTAATGAATTAAAATTAATTCATTAATTAATCATTCTTCCTAATCCCACTGACGTGTGTGTGTGTGTGTGTGTGTGTGTGTGTGTGTGTGTGTGTGTGTGTGTGTGTGTGTCGCTCTGTATATTTCAAGCTGGCCTTGAACCCATGACCCTTCAGTTCTGCTTACTATGCTGCCATTATAGGCATGCACCATCAGGCCCAGCTCATTTTTCTTATTTTTAAATAATGTCATTAAATAATGTCAACTAATCCAGATCAAAACACCCTGCTTTAGTTACTGCTCTTGTCATGGTGGAAAATATGTCAGAAGCAACATTTTGCAGTAAGATATCTTCTGGCTTCTGGTTCTTGTGGTGGGGGACAGGTGGCTTCTGGAGGCTGCCATCTGGCTTGTTCTTCTCTCAGCAGAAAGGAACCAGAGCTCATGGTGGAACCAGACACTGAAACCACCTATTCCAGCTAGTTCTACAAGCCAGGGCACTCTTCTGGTTAGAATGTGAAGGATCCCCCACAGTTTAAATGGTCTTTAGCTGAGGGTGTTGTTTCAGAATGCTACGAAGTCTTTTAAACAGAGAACCTAGTTGGCACATGTAGGAACTAGAATAGATCACCAGTGCTCCAAGCACCATGCCTCCCCTGAAGTATGTCTCTGAATCAAAAGTCAAATACAACTCATTCCCATTGAAGTTGTCTGTGTTCGGTATTCAGTTACAGCAATGAGGCATGTAAGTAACACAGCAATGTTCTCAAAAGTTCTGCTGACTCCTAGATCGACACCAGCAGCTGGTGACCAAGTGTTCAGACACATGAGCCTGAAGGGGACATTTTATATGCAAACTATAATACAGCCACATCAATGTGAGCATGAACAGAATAGCAGCCATAAGTTAACAGAGTGGCTTTGAAATCCACCTCCCCAGCTCTACAGTGAGATAGTTCTACACTTTTTGGTGATGATTTCCCTTCCTCAAGGAAATAATTGTGTGGAAGGTTTATGAATCTGTAGTATACAGAAGCTAAGAACCAGACAATTGGAGGCATTGACACAGCACTCTTGTTATTTATTATTAATGTTCTACATCTCTCTCAGTATTTATCTTAATTATCTTTCATGTTGGTGAATATTGTATATTTTTGCTAAATAATTATTACAAGAGTATCACAATAAGTTAACATGGAGTAGATATTAATACAAATTTGCAGCTTAAGCATATGTGCATCAATCAATGATGTCATATATATATATACTTCATTGTTTTTGACATTATATGAATTTCACGTAATATGTAATATTGTATTAATATTTTAGAAATTACAACCATTTTGCAGTCCTGTCCTGAATGATTTAAACTAGTCATAAGTTATTTCCAGGTAGTTGGTGTTAAAAAAGAATTGTGGTTTTTGAATGCATATAAAGTATCTTTCCTATGCTATCCAGAAAGGGTGGGTTTAGTTACTCACTCCACTTTCTGCCATTTGTGAACTCTAAGTTCTCAAACAATTCTTGGAATCCCCTGTGAAGTGAGAGTAATATCACATGTGTAGAACTAAACTTATCTTCACATGCTACCACTCACCATCCTTGATTTCCCTTCTTCTCTGCTCTGACATATGCATACTATTCATCTCTATCATGGCTGTTGAAACCTACGGATGAACACAGTAGGGCAGCTGATGGACATCCTTGAAGATGCTGAAATCTATGTCAAGGACCACCATCCTTTTACATCAGAAACTGCTTGCATCACAGGAGCTGCCAGCAGCAATGTACTGATACAGGCCTCAGTGCTTTCAGATTGCACTAGCATCATTTCAGCAACCATTTCCATGCTTACTAGAACACGAAGTTGAATTGAAGTTGAATTGGAGCTGTATCTAAGATGTTGTGCATGGTAGAGGGAGGTATAGAACTAAAAATGAGAGAGAGACAGAGACAGAGAGACAGAGACAGAGAGAGAGAGAAAGAGAGAGAGAGAGAGAGAGAGAGAGAGAGAGAGAGAGAGAGAGAGAGAAATCCACAGCAACACAGAGAGATAGAAAACAGAAAATTGACAAGGAATAAAAGTGCCTTTATTTGTAAACTGAATTCAAGCTTAAATGTTTTTATTTCAACCTGAATACTTACTGTAATTGGTGCTACTTAGTAGTCAGAGCCATTGCAGTTTTTCTTGTGAAATTATCAGTCATGTTTACTATGTTTCTGGTCAACATCATGTTTATTTGTTTCTCAAACTGGGCAGGATTCAAGTTAATATATGACTTACTTCCTACATTACACATTTTAATATGTGTGGATAGACACTACACATAACAAAATAGACAATCATCTTTCCTGTCATGCTTAATCTTTACTGTCAACTTGACTGTATTTAGAGTCACCTAGAAAATTGTTGAGTCATATGTCTGGGTGTGTTTGTGGGGGACGTGAGAGTGTTTCCAGAGAAGATTAGCCTTGGTGGAAGACCCACCCTAAATGTAGTTGACCCCCTTACATGAGCTTGGAGCAATGGGGATAGAGGAGAAAACCAGGAGAATGGCTGGGTCATCCTTTATCTACCACCTGGCCTTCTTGTCTCTACCATGTTGAAATCAATCTTCTGAAGCTTTAAGCAAGACAAATTCTTCCTTGATTTAAGTTATTTCTATCTAGTATTTTGGTCACAGTGATGACAAAACTAATAATATATCACCTGATAACCTTGTATTGAGACTCGGTGTATGGTGTAGGGGACATATTGTGGACATCTCTCTATGCATACATTTGTATTTACTCTCTCACACAAACATACAAATGTACTCTTACTTAACTATGATCTTATAGTATGGGCTTTAGATAATTTCCTTTCTCCATACATCATTTTACTTTTCCACTTTATAGGAAGATGAATGAGTTCACCCATGAAGAAATTTGGCAGAGTCCTTTTCCTTAATGGAGTGTTAGTTGTATATTCTTAATAGTAACAAATAATTCATTCTGAATAATAATGAATGATACAGTATTTCAGAGGGTAAAAGACCAAATGGTTATAAGACTTTCACTATATGGTCAATCTACTAGGTTGAATGTCATGGTTATTACATTGACTGTTTTTTTCAGTTTTTATAACAATTGTTTCAACAGACGAGCAAAGTGAAGCATACAATGACCATCCACACATCACACCTGCATCTGCATTTACCAGTGAATAGCATCTTTAATATTTGTTGAGATGCCTCTTTATTAGTTTCTTAATGCAGTCTTTTTGACTTTTCTCCTCTGAAACATCTTAAACACCTCTTGTTCCTTCATCCCTAAAGTATTCAACCTCTGTTCTTCTATACTCACATCATCACATGTAATTACGATTCCAGGTTGAGTGTCTGAAAATTTGAAATCTGAAATGTTCCAAAACACAAACTTTTGTGAGTGCTGATGTGGTTCCTCACATGGAGCAGTCCTCACCTCAGAGGATGAGCTGTTGTGAAAATGTAAGTCCCTAGAATACTGCATCAGGTCACCCCAGTCTCTATGTAAAAGGAGGACATGAAATAAAGATAGATTTCATCTTTCTACTTAAATCCAGACTCTAGGGCCAGAACCCCACTATGTATATACAAATAATTCAAGCTCTAGAAAATCTGAAACCCTTCAGGCGTCAAGTATCTCAGATAAAGGGTACCCAAGCTGTGCCACACACTTCTAACAAATCCCTCAGTATTGTTTTACATGTCGATGACTTATTCAGAGAGTCAACTTGCAAAAACTAGGGGGAATATCCTTTTAACTTTAATTGGGTAGCTCAATTCTTTTAAAACAAAGTCATACAGTCCTTAAATGGCCTTTGATTCACAGAGTTTTATCTTCATCTTCTTTGTCTATGCACTCTTCACAATATGCCACTGTCAGTAAACTAGGAGCTATTTCTCTCCAGATGTGGGGAGGAGCTACAGGTCTGAGTGAGTTCTTTCAGGGAAAGCATATTCCCATTCGGCTTTTTACAGCTGCCATTTTACAGGGACTACCAGCCTGAGGACCACTGCCTTTCAGCAGAGAGAATGTGACCTTGGCTCTTTACTTTTTTAAAAAAGAAATGATTTATTTTTATTTCTTCAGTGTTCTGTCTACATTTATGTTCGTTCATCGCGAGTGTGGCTGGTGCCTGTTGAGGTCGGAAGAGGGCATCGGTTTCACAGGTGGTTGTGAGGTGCCACGTGGTTGCTGAGAACTGAACCCCTGTCCTGTCCAATGGCAGTAAATACTCGAAACTGCAGATCCATCTTTCCAGTCATTGGGCTGGGTTTTCATGCAATCAAAGAAACAACTGGTGAAACCATCCAAGCGTGGGCTTCAGGAGACATACTCCTATGGTGCAGCAGTGACACAGGTATCCACCTAACAGGACAGATTGCTTTCGCACGGTGGCCAGGATGAAAACGTGCTTTCCCCATGTCGTTCCACACACTCATTTTGTTCTTTCAAATCACTTGCTGCCATTACAGAAACAACTAATCTCCCGGGATGAGGTGAAGCCTCTGTCTTTTCTCATATATCTCTATGTACAGCACAGAGTCTCAGCCCATTCCAGGTGCTCCCAAATTCTGCCGTGTACATTGAAATGAATACGATCCTGTATGGAGCTGGGTCTACGACCATATCACCTTGAACATACCCAGTTTCTTATTGGAGTTGGAAAGATCAGTTGGCGTAGGAGGGAGGCTTGTACGGCATGCATGTGAGTCTGGGTAGGGGAGAAGGCCTTCCTGCTTGGGAGGAGCTGCTAGTCCTAATGCGCTTGTAATATGCATGTGAACTTTGAGCTGTTGCCATGCGGAGGAAGGAATTACACTTCTGCAACTCACTTCCACCACAACCCCCAGGGGAACTCTAACGCAGGCACTGAACTAAGCCCATACAGCTGTGAACTTGATATTCAGCCTCTCTGGGTGCTATGCAACCTAGTCTGCTCCTTCCTGCTCCAGCAACCCCACCTCCTCCAGGTTCCTGGAAGGAAATCCCAGCCAGGGGATGGGATAGCAGAGAGCACTTCAGTTTCCCTGTTGAATGCACAGAGCCATCAAGGGCGGCGGTGAAGGAGGGTGAGCTGGGGGCAAGTATTGTTAAAAAGGGAACCACTGACTTCCTGTGAGCATGGGTTCTTCTCACCCCTGCCTGCAGCGCTGTGGAGGCTGTTGACTCCATCTTAAAGGACACACACATAAATACACTGAACCTGCTGCTCCAAGGTCCTTCGCGTTGGGGGCCAGGAAAGCTCTCTCTGGTAACATAGATGACCCCATTTTCCTATAGCTAAGGCCACCAGGCTTCTGGTTTCACATGTCCCCCAGCTGCTGCCATAGTTGTGGATCTGTGTCTCTTATTGAGAGCTCGCAAGGTTCACAGCACATGCTTTGCAGCTGCACCACCCAGCTAGAGGGTGAGACCAGGGGAGCATGGCAGGCTGAGATCATTTCCGCCCACATCAGAAGGCAGAGAGAAGTTTGCGGAGAGCTACAATGAGCCCGCCACCAACTGCTTTACATCTTCTGGGCCAAGATGTCTCTTCCTACACCATGCATTGATGGGAGACCACAGGGACAGAATGTTGTGGTGGGAACCGGCCTTAAAAATTGCATGGGTTTTAGGTGTAAGAATTCTTTCCTTACCCCTGCTTCTCAGCAATTCTGTTCAGCACATCTCAGCTCCACTTACCACTCCCTCGTAGGATTTTATACACATTCTGAGTGCATGGGCAAAAGGCAGAGAACAAGAACGTCGGTGTGGGAGGAAAGAGTAAGGAGCTTCGGGAGAAGAGAGGGAGGAAAAGGAGAGGGACACAGAGAGAAAGAATGTGAAAGAGAATGAATACACCAACCAAAATTTTCTTCAAACATCACAACACAAAGACAAAAGAAAGAACATTTCTTTTTTAATGGAAAATAGAAACAAGTTGGTAGCAGAGACAGGAAATCGTAAGAAAATTGTTTTATTTTATTCTTTTTTAAATCTTCATCCATGACTGCTGTCTATTATGAATCTCACCATAAGGAAGAGCCTGAGAGATTTTCCACTTCTCCCCCCACTGACCTGCCAATGTGGGTGAGTCACCCTTGGGATCTTTGCTTTCTGCTTCCCACATAGTCTCATGGCCTTTTCTGTAACCTGCCCCACCCACCACACTTGGACCCTAATTGCTGCCCCCACCCTCTTTCCTGTGCCCTGCACCTTCTACTCACTCAACCTACTCACTCAAGCATCCCTGATCACTTCCTCCTTCAAGCCACAACACCATTTCACATCAGTCACACCACCCTTTGCTGGCTTAGCAGTCTGTTTTCCCTTCTAGAGAGTGAGATGCTGGTCAGTCAGCATGGACTTTCTCTCGGCTTAGTTTTTGTGTTCTGAGGTCCTATGACCAATGCAAAAACAACAACAACAACAACAACAAAACAAATCCCTCAAAGAGTGAATACATGACTCTCCTAGAAGAAGGAAGTCTTCCCCCATGTGTTGTGGCTATCACATAACTGTGCTACTTGCTCTAACTCAAGAAGACAGGCAATCCATTTCTTAAATATAAGCCATTTCAGGACATCACTAGATACAACTAGATGTGGGCACACACAAAGTACCATAGATTTCCATATCTCTTGGCTTCAATTTAAAATGCTTTAGTTTGAGACTAAGCATTTATGTGGTTGCCAGGGAAGCCCCTAAATACAGTCTTTCTCAGCATTGCAGTTTTTAGTTCAGAAAAAAAAAGGGGTGGGTGGGTGGGTGGGTGGGTGGGTAGGAAGATCCTCTTTCTCAGAAATACTAACTAAATGGCTCCTTTATGGTGATTGGCACATGTTTCCACTGTAAAACCAATGCCTCTGGCCAGGAAAGACCTTTCTTCTTCTGGGCTTAGATCTCAGTGATACAGTACTTCTCTGTAATGACCTGTTCCAAAGCCAGGGAAACGAGAGAGAAGTGCAGAGGTGTTTACTCAAAGAGCAACCACCTGTCAAAAATAATCAGGTGAGGCAGAAGGCGAAGAGAGCCAAGTCTTAATTCTTTGAGATTTATATTAGATACAAAGAACTTCATTTATCATCCAGTTCTAATGAAAAAATAAATAAAAATCTCATCTGCTGTTTGATTTTAGTATAATGTATACTTTTAAACATAATTTTAAAGAGAGAACTTCACTCATTTTGATAACTGAGTCATATCAGACCAAGAAAACTGCTTGCTAGTGACAAGATCAGCAAAATTCTTGATTAATAGGAACTAATAGGAAAATTTTAAATAAAAAATTTTTTAAAGTTTTTTTGTTTTGTTTTGTTTTTTGTTTGTTTGTTTTTTAATGGAGACTAAAACTTGGTACATCGTCATAGAGAAATTAAAAGTGAAAGTAGGTTTTCATGACTGTCTACTCTGAGTTGTTCTGTGGTGGTCTTTTTCTATTAAAGCATCCAAACTGGAGAGTGGTGCCCAGCAGAATGACTGGACAGTGTTGCCATTAGAAATATCATTACCAGCTTCTTTGGCCCTGAAATACAATGCCACCACACACATTTTGAGTGCATGAACAAAAGACATAGGGAAAGAAAGATGGGTAAGGGGAGGAGCAGGAGGGGTGAGGGTGGAGTTGAGAACATAAATGAGAATGAATAGATTAACCTCAACATGTGTGAAAACATGAAGACAAAAGATAAAAAGCTTGTTTCTGGATGAAAAGTTACCAGGCTATACAGTTAATTTGAATGGAAAATAGAAAAGAGTTGGTCTCGAGATGGAAATGCATGCTATCTTCAATCCCTCCCAAGCATCTCTCTCTGTGCCCTCTTTGTTCTTCATGATTCTCAACACCGGGCAACTGAAAGTTTTTAACATGTAGGTAAGTCTGCTGTTTCTTGGCACCTCATCTGTTTAAAGTTTGGACTTGAAAGTTAAATAAAGCTTAAACTCTTTATCAGAGCCCAAAGGCTCCTGAAAGCTCCAGTCTGGTCCTGGTCTCTCCTCGGTCCTACATGGCTTTTCACTGTTCTCTTTTGCCTGTCCACCTTGAGCTCACCCTGATCTCATTCTTTGTGCTGAACTCAAGCCAATGCTCCCCACCACCAGTTCCTGTGGTAGAGACACAAGGCTTGCTCGCTTCAGAAACAAACAAACAAGTATGAAACAAGACATTGAAAAGTCTTGAAATATGTCAAGAGCAACTTATTGCATGTGAGGATCAAACCATCAACTCAAACCCCAGAGTCATACACAGGCATTCCAGACAGCAGAACTATAACTCTCTAGATCTCACAACACTTACTAGCATACTAAATAAGAGGTTAGAAAAGATGAAATTCAAACTGCTTTGTTTAAAAGTACTTTAAATAATGGATTGCAATATTTGAGGACTGGACTAGAATCTTAGCATTTTACTTTTTTTGTTTTTGTTTTTTCAAGACAGTTTCTCTGTGTAGCTTTGCGCCTTTCTGCCTCAAACTCACAGAGATCCGCTTGGCTCTGCCTCCCGAGTGCTGGGATTAAAGGCGTGCGCCACCACTACCCAGCGCATTTTACTTTTTTACCCATTTATCACTCTAAGTTAGTTTTCTAACTAGGAAGAGTCAAAGGCTTAAAGTGGTTTAATGGCCAGGAGCAATTGAGTCACAAAATCAAGAAAAGAATTAAGATGTCCTGATGGCTGCTGTATCTCACTAAGGTCTAGATTGTAGGCTATATTCTCTGAGAATATAACATTTCCTAAGCCTCTTCCATATTAGCAACACTGTGCTAGACTCTTGACATGACATTTCATTTAATTTAAGCTCTAATATCACAAAGTAATGTATACTTCTTCATTTGAGGAAACTGTTAAGAAAAAAGAATCACTTTTTATGAGATCTTACAATGCAGATAGATACAGGAGTTTCATATTTAGAAAGGCAAGCTGGCTTAAAGATTTGAGTGTTGTTTTAATACCTCTAAAAGCTGTATTTATATTCAAGATTCCTCACACAGGAAAAACAAATATACACCATTCTTTCTTTAGCTCACTCATATATTTGTATATATGTAATCCATTCTCTCCTTTGCTAACAGATATTTATCAGGCACCTTCCAGAAGATAGGTACTGTTCCTTGTATCAGATACACAAAGGTGAACAAGTTAAGCAAGACTTAATCCTTTGAGGAACATATTTAAGGGACATCAGATGAAAAGTGAGCAAAGAAATAGACTAAAAACAATGGTAAGAAAGAAACAAGGACTTGAGATGAGGTAGAAAATGAGAGTTGAGGATCTACTTCAGAAAGGAGGGTCAAAGAAGGACGTTATGAAAAATACCCAGTGGCACAAAGTATTCCAGGACAGAGGCCTGTCTGAATTCAGCATATGGAATCAGGTTAGGGTGAACTGAAGATGGGCAGGCAGAAGCTACAGTCAAAAGCCACACAGGGACAGAAATGAGAGCAGGATGGAACTGGAGGCCATATGACCCTCTGGGATCTTAAATACTTTAAGTTTTATTTAACTTTCAATCCCAAACTTAAACAGACTTAATGCCAGGAAACATCAGTGTTACCTACATCTGAGAAACTTTCAATTGCCCAGTGTTGGGAATTGTTGGAGGCCAGCTCCCGCATTTATTTATCCCAGGGACTCTTGAGGAGTGAGGGGTAAGAGATTTAGATGGAAAGAGAGAGACAGACAGGAACACAGGATAGCCTTGGGAGGGCCTGGGTCAAAACCCACCAGCCCCTTCTGTCTCTTCTAAAGGGTTTTTAAAGGAATGCCAAAGGGGGAGCAAAAGACTTTCCCTCATCACAGCCAAGTGCAGAACATTCCAAATGCCTGGTAACCATGCACATGGTCAAGCCAACCACTAATGCAGCCCTGCTGTGTAAATCAAGCTCAGATCTCACTAGGAAACCTCTGTGGACCCCAACAAGGAAGCATGAAGACAACAGCAAGAGTGAGCATAAAGAGAGGTACTAGAGAGAGTCCAGCTGAGGAGTGATGCTGGCTAGACCCAATGGCAGTGAAAATGGGAAGAGATAGGTGAGGTTGATAGACATTTTAGAGGTCGAACTGAGAGCTGGCTTCTAGGTTAGCCTGACCTTTCTAAAATATGGATTGGGAATGCTAAAATAGGCACTTTGACATGACTTCGTGCCTGGCCTGAATGACAGTGTCATCGGAGGGTGCCTACGCTACCATAGGGACATCTTTGGGTCTGACAATGTGAGTGGTTATTGTCCCCAGACCATGTGGCAAAGTGGGTATGTCCTTGAGGGCCAAGGCTTTTTATCTCTGTGGTGTATTATCTGTGTAACTTCTCCTTCTGCCATGAAGTGAAGAGGGCAGAAGACCCAGGGAATAAGACAGCTCACGATGGAGCAGACAGAGTCCTTGAGTGTGTAGACATTTGCTGTCAACCCTCAGACACCATATTAGATTGTCCTGTAAGATAAAAGCCATGTCTAAGTCTATATGAAATAAATCCTACTGTTCCAAAAGGTAGTATTAACAATGCTGAGAGTAAAAAGGACTTCCACTGAAACAGGCTTATCTCTGTCAAAGAGAGTTCAGACTTTATATGCTCGCTTCTTCCTGGACACATGTAGAAAATGATTTTGTCTTTGTTAACAGGAAGAGGAAAGGTGTCAGATTAAGTAAGTATAGCAGAGAGAGATTTGTCATCTCGAATTAGGTGTTCAAAATTAATACATTCTTTTGTTTTCTATAATTTGAATTAAATCAAACTTTATTCTTAGGAAATTTATTCTCTATATTGTGGTTCCAAGAAAGTGATGAGAGCTTTAGGTTCTGCAGAAGCAACAAGATATATCCCCATCCATTACAATGGCAAATGATTATAATTTGTTTCAGAATATGGGTTAGGGGAGCTATCTTTGTAGAGCGTACAGTTCTGTGGAAAATAAAGAATCATTTAGATAATTACTAAACAATGTAACAAGTACCATGAAGAAGACAAAAATTTCACTGGACAAATACTGGTAAGATTTTTTATTTCTTCAAAGAATTTAGGTAACAATAGAAGGATATGAGGAGAAAAGCAGGATTTTAAGGCTGACAGACATCATATGTGAACTCTTTTACCTTGAAAGGACCATGGCTAAAACTTTGTTGAGCCAATGTATGCGACTGGGTTAAAGGACCTCAGAGATTGTGAGACTGGGAACTTCAGAAGTTGGGGAAGGGCGATGTTAAATCCTACAGAAAGGTTAAGTACAGGAAGGTAAGTACAGAAACAGAGGGTTTTTTGTATTAGGAAGTCATGGAGAATACATTGTACAGTGAGAACAATTAATGTTAGCTAAGTTAAGCGTAGGGGGCCATTTTTATTGTCTAAGATATGTGAGAAACAGGAGCTGGAGAGTTGATAGCTCTGTGGTTAAAAGCACTGGCTGCTTTCCAGAGGACCCAGGTTCAATTCCCACTACTTACATAGTAGCTCACAATGGTCTATAACTCCCGCTCCAGGGGATCTGACACCCTCACACAAACATACATGTAAAACAAAAACAAAAACAAACAAACAAAAAAACCCAGTGTACATAAATATTTTTAAAAAATCTTAAAGATTTAGAAAAAAAGGAACTTTGAGAAACAAAGTCAGAACTACTATACACAGAGAGAAACTGATAAACTCAAGATATGTTTAGGAAGTGAAAGTAGAAAGATATTGTGATGAATTAAATGAACTTAATTTTAAGAAGATATGAACCATTGGGTAAAAGTTTTTATAGTCACAAAATTCAATCTATTCTAAACATCCTAGCAGCTATTTCTATTAATAAGAGCAAAGTGTAGCTCACCTGCATCTAAAAGCCCATTTTGTCAGCCTGAGACAGATTCAATATTGCTTCCAAAACTAGTGAAACCAGAGCTCATATGCTACAAAGTTCAAAAAAATTACAATAGAGGGTGGGCCTCTTAAAGGTGCTTTGGATGTTCGTCAAAGTAGTAAATGATGGCTTTGCAATGCCAAAAGCGTGTTTGTAGAAATTTAAAATAAATTTAAATTCTGGAAACATTTGATCTCAACTTTACACATGCTCATATGCCTTTAGCTCATGTCTTTTTTTTTTTCATTCATTTTATATATCAACCACACAGCCTCCTTTCTTCCCTCCTCCTGCTCCCCCCAACTCCCCCCTACCTTCTCCCCCATCCCCTCCTCCAACAGGGTAAGTTCTCCCAGGGGGGGACAGCCAGGCCTGGTGTATTCAGTTGAGGCAGCACCAAGCCCTTCCTTGATAGCTCATGTCTTATTTCATCTAATTCACTTTAGTGGAATCCAAGCTAGGATTCATGGGACAGTTCTGCCACATGACTCTGTGTTGCAACCTAGAGCATCAGTATGACTGTTGTTTGGAATTTTAAAATTTGCTTTTACCATTTTGGAAGTAGCTTTTACTCTGAGCAAGCCTAAAACAATTATATTGCTTTCCTGCATCTTCTAGGTTGTACCACTGTATCTCATTCTTCTGAGAGACGTACTTGCTTTATAAAGCACATTTGAACACTGCTAAATCAGGGTACATCTGTAATCAACAGTGTCTTCACATTGGCCAGAAAAAGAGCAGCAGCTCTCCCATTTGTGCCTCCTAGCTCAGAGAGTCCTTGTCACTAAGGTTTAGCTCTGTGGTCTCCATCCCCCACAGTTTGACACTTCAACCTCATGGCTGCCCTTACTCTGTCACCTCACCCCTCCCTATGTGCAAAGACTCTTGTCCAACTTGCAGAAAGAGATGGTAGGAAAAGGTCTCAGGGGAAATCTCTCTCTTCCATTGGCCCCTCCTTCCCTCCTCTTCACTGAAATTGGAAGTCTAGTGCACATTTTTATGCTTGCATTTTTGTGCGTCATCTGTGCCTGGTGTACCAGAAGCCAGAAGAAGGTGTCAGATTTCTGGAACTGGAGTTACAGTTGGTTGTGAGCTATTCTGTGGGTACTTGGAGTTGAACCCTAACCCTCTAGAAGACTATTCAGTGCTCTTACCCTCTGTGCCATCTCTCTGGCCCACAATAGACTGAGTTTTATCTGTATTTTCATTAAACACAAAGACAAGAGAGTGGATTTATCCAATAAGGCAGACTTCTTTGTTCAGTAGAAAGGTGTTTTTTTTTATGTTTCTTTTAAAAGTATTTCTTTCTTTATTTTTATGTGTTATGAATGGTTTATAGGCCCCACGGTGACCTGAAGGAAGTGTTATGTCCCCTGAACTTATAGTTATAGACAGTTGTGAGCTTCCATGTGGGTTCTGGGAATTGAAGCTGGGTCTTCTTCAAGAACAGCCAGTGATCTAAACCCACAAAACATCTGACCAGCTCTAGTACAGAAGTTTTTAAATGATAAAATGTCAGAATCTGAGAATGTGCATTTTTCAAATAATAAACATATAAAAGTAGTTCCTAGAAAAAAAAGTAGTTCATAGAAAAGTTTTGTTCTCCTACAATATTTTGTTCATTGATAATAATGTTTATTCAATCTGTTATTGTGACCATTGATTCAGTCATGGATCAATATCACTTTCATCAGTACATTTTCCTGTAGGGCAAGCACAAGCTTCTCCACCATCCTGAGCCTCTATTCCTATCAACTCCAATATTTTGTATAAACCCAGCCTTGTGTGTAAATTTGATCATTGGTTCATTCATTCATTCATTAGATTTTTCCATAAGATCATTATAGTAACCACCACTGATTAGACAAAACAGTCTATTATCTACAAGTCAAGTTTATAGTGAAGGAGGTAGAGATGTAGAAACATAAATGAATACATCACCAGGTTGGGAGAAAATTAACAAAGTCTTAAGGTAGACAATCTCTATGAGGAAGTTAAGCTGTTGATTAACGAATGTTCAGGGTGATAAATGTGAAATAAGTAGGAAAGAGCATGTTCAGAGCATAGTATGGGAAAAATGGAAGATATAAGTAAATGGGTTGAGTAATGTCCCCAGAAGCTGAATTTTATTCAAATGAAACCTGGAAAATATTGGTATGTTTTAAACAAGACTTAATATAACCTTATTTGTATTGATAGAAGATTAATTTACTCCTTGGAATGGCAATTGAAGGGATGGAAGATAGAAATTTGGAGATCAGTTTAAAAGGTTTTCCAACAGTACGAGTGCTTCATCTCATGTGTTCCAGGTGGAGATAGAGCAGAATTAACAGGTGTCTCACACAGAGTGAAAAGACTTGTTCACGAATTAAATACAGTTGTAAAAAGAAGGGAGAAATAAAATGCAAACTTTTTTCTTTCTTTCTTTTTTTTTTTTTAGAAAAATTTACTGTGTGCATATTGGTACATCTGTAGATAGGATTGAGAATTGAGGCAGGTTTAAAGAAGGGATGGATGAAGACTGCCAGTGTCTGTTGGGTTGGCGCCAAGTCAATCAATGGACTGTCAAGAATGTAGCAGCAAATTTAAGTCTAGAGACTTGACACTAGCTGATGCTACTAAGAGTAAATCATGAGAGAACCTGCATGAAGCAGCCCAGAGACAGGTGTACTACTGCATCTAAAAGCAGTGCAACAGCAAGCTGTATGATAAAAGGGTTAGACAAACTAGAACAGATGAACACCAGCCAAAGCAATATGCAGCGACGTTGAGAGGCCAAGAGCAAGATGCGGCTCATGATGTAAATCTGTATGTCAACACGAAAGACTTGGCTCAAACTGCAAATCTGTGAGTCACTCAGGAAGGCAGAAAGGGGCCAACACCGAGTTCTTAGTGTGTCATAGGAACCCTTCCAAGTCAGGTGGATAGAGAAGACCCAACATGAACACTCCCGTGAAAAAGCCAATCAGGGTCAAAGACCATGTGTAGATGGTGTTTTGGAAGCTGACAAAAGACAATGGCTAGAGAAGTTAAGACGAACTCTAATGCTACTGGGAAGTCACATAGGACAGAGAAGAGGGTGACAGTGCAGCATCTGGCCATGTGAACATCATTAGCAAGCCTATCAAAATGCATGCTCACAAGGATTCTATAAGTCCTTATTATTCTTAGGATAAAGATAAAGTCTTGGAACCTGGAAGGCCTGGCAAGCTTTGGTTCCTGTCTCTTTCTGCAGCATCATTTCCCACACTTTGCTGTTCTTCATGGTACCACATATAGCCCCTTTCATTCCCTGTACGCAGGTTTCTTCTTTAGCTCCATTGTTCTTTCTGCTGAGAATATTCCTTTTTCTCCCCACACTCAACTAACATCTACTATTGTTTCAGATAGAGATAGACAGTCAACCTCTTCATTTCAGGCAAACTTTTCAACATCAAGATTAGACCAAATGTAACATTGTGTGTTTCAATCAGAGATTCACATGTTTCCTGTGTTCTGAACTTATCAGGAGGATTAATTAATGACTAGGTTTTCCACCATAGTAAGGTAGGGCATGGAGCATGCCTAGTTTTGATGATCATTTCCCCTCCTCATGCCAGGCAAATGATTGTCTTCTATCAAGAGCTCATTTGTCGAATGAAAAATGTTAATGTCGGCTGGCCTTGCCTCTTTCTTTCTGTGGCAATATCGCTCCTGCCATCATGGTGAATATTCTTAAGACCCGTCGGACGTTCTGCAAGAATTACGGCAAGCACCAACCCCACAAAGTGACATAGTAGAAGGGCAAGGATTCTTTGTATGCCCAGGGAAAGTGGCGCTATGACAGGAAACAGAGCAGTTATGGTGGGCAGACTAAGCCTATTTTCTGCAAAAAGGCTAAACCTACAAAGAAGATTGTTCTGAGACTTGAGTGTGTTGAGCCCAACTGCAGATCTAAGAAAATGCTGGCTATTAAGAGATGCAAGCACTTTGAACTGGGAGGCGATAAGAAGAGAAAGGGCCAGGTGATCCAGTTCTAAGCTGATCTTGTTATGAAGACAATAAAATCATGAGCTTGTACTCACACAAAAAAGAAGAAAAATGTTGATGTCCACTTCTGTAACCTCATGTAAGCTGTTTATATAACTTCTGTAGCAAAAACTGTAGAAAATGATTTGAGCAATTTCTGTGATACTTTCCTTAAATTTATTGTCAGTCAGTTTTCTTCATTTTAAACCTTGATTGATCAAACTTTGGAATTGTTTCAGATGCACACTGCTGTAAACCATTACGCTTACTCCATCTGAAATGCAGATACCCTTCTAAGGTTGCTAAGGTAACATGACTTTCGTATATTTTATATACGTTCTCCCTTTTAATATGATGGCATACCATGCTTTTTCCATCTGATCCCCAGTTTTTTCAAACACTTTACTTAAGACCAAGTTAACAGAACACAACTGTTTGCTTGAAGACAGACATGGCCAATTCACAGAGTTGGCCATGAAAAATGAGTTTTAATAGACTGGTACAGGTATGAAAAAGGGAGAGTCCTTATTCACACTTGGTGAGAGGTTAAACTAGTGCAACCACAGTTGAAATGAGTGTTCATGTCTCTAATCAAGTGTGGTGGTTTGCATGAGAACAGGCCCCATAGGCTTATATATGTGAATGCTTAGTCACCGGGGAGTGGAATGGTTTGAAAGGATGAGATGGATTAAGAGGTGTGGACTTACTGAAGGAAGAGTGCCACTTGAGGTGGGCTTTGAGGTTTCAAAAGCCCACACCATGACCAATCTCTTGCTCTGTCTACAGATCAGGATGTACAGCTACTGCTTCAATGCCTGCCTGCATGCTGCCATATTTCCCACCATGATGATAATGAACAACATCTCTGAAACTAAAACAAGCCCCCAATTAAATGCTTTCTGCTATAAGTTGCCTTGGTCATGGTGTCTCTTCGCTGTAATAGAACAGTGACTAAGACATCAAGCTAGAACCAGAACTACCACGTGACCCAGCTATGCCACGCCTGGGCCTGCGTCTAAAGTAATCTAAACTCTACTTGTACTTCCATGTTCACTGCCTCTTTATTCACAACAGCAAGGAAACTGAATCAGCTTAGAAGTTCCTCAACATATGCATGATAAGTAAACTGTTGCATATATAGACAACTGAATATTACATGTTGCCCAGCTCTAAAGACAAATGATATCATGCAATTTTCTGGCAAATGGATAGAACTGGAAACAGTTAGACTAAGAATAGTAATTCAGGCTGGGCAAACAAAAATTTACATATTTATTCTCATATATGGATCCTGGCTTCAAATCTTTTCTTGCTTGTTCAACTTGGACCACAAATGGAAGCTAGGAATCTAGAAAGTGGGCATTTGGGGACACAGATGTATTGATAGATGACAATGGATTATAGGTAAAGGGAAAGCAGAGAGGTGAAATACTGAGGGTAAAAAGCCTTGGATAGGAAGGACCATGGGAAGATGGGAGAAAATGAAAGCGTGTGGAGAGAGGGTTGGACTAAAGGAAAGGTGTATTAACTGGCCATATGAAAACCTACTGTCTTTAAACCAATTAAAAATATAATTGGGAGAGACAGTAGAACACATGTGATATGAAAGGAGATGAAGGGACCCTGGGGGCAAAATGTGTAAGCAATGATGGAGTAGGGGCTGGGGAAGAGAAGGATGTAGTGGGTAGATGAACTAAAGCTAAGGATGCATGAAAAAACTTTGTGAGAAGCCACTAATTACTAAGCTAATTTCAAAGTATAATTACAAATAAAAGGAAAATTAAATGGAGGTACCCTACATGGGTGGTCAATGCTGTTCCCAGAATATTTGAAATTTTAAACAGAAAAATGGCAAAACCCAGCATGGGATACTAATTACTGGCCAGGGAGGCCTCAGAGGTCTCCAAAGTGACACTGGCCATTGCCATTCCTTTTGCTTACTGAATATAAATATGGGGTATGTTTCTGTGGCTGAAGATACCACATATTTTGGCTACAAGACAGAAAAATCAATTTGAAACTGACTATGAAACTTCTTTCCTGCTGGCTAGCTCTCAAAGTGACAAAGTGCTATGGAAGCTATAGGAAAATACTCTTATCCAGTGTTGGCTCTTGCATAATAAAATACTGACCTGTGTAGGTGGAAGTTTCTTTCCCAACTACCTGTTCCCAAATACCCAGCAGCTGTTTCTTAAATAATTGATTCAGAGGCTTAATATTACTTATAAATGCTCAGCCAGTAGCTCAAGCTTTATAATCACTAGCTCTTACACTTAAATTAAGCCATAATTCTTATCTGTGTTTAGCCACGAGGTTTGGTACCTTTTCTCACTGCCTCATTCTCATTACACTTCCTCTGATTCTCTCTGGCAACTCCTGACTCCACCCTTCCCCTTCCCAGAATTCTGCTAGCGTAGCTGAAGTTTTCCTGTATCCTGCCCAGTCTGCAGCTGCTCAGACCCAAGTAAACACACAGAGGCTTATATTAATTAAAACTGCTAGCCATTAGCTCAGGCTTACTACTGGCTAGCTCTTACACTTAAACTGAGCCCATTTCAATTAATCTATATGTTACCACGTGTTCCATGGCTTTACCTGTGTGCCATTACATGCTGCCCCCTGGATAGTGGGCTGGTATCTCCTGACTCAGCCTTCCTCTTCCCAGAATTCTCCTTATCTGCTTATCTTGCCTATACTTCCTGCCTGGTTACTAGCCAATCAGCATTTTATTTATTAACCAATCAGAGCCACATATATTCACAGCATACAGAAAGACATCCAATCATTTCCCCTTTTCTTTCTGTTCAAAAGGAAGGTTTTAACTTTAATGTAGTAAAATTACATATAACAAAACAGTTATCTAGCAAGGATTATAGCTACAATAGATAGTCTATTTGTATCTGGCAAAATTAAATAAGATATCCTATCTATCCTATATTTGTGAGTCTAAGGTTTCAGATCTACCTTATCTCTTATCATAAGCAAGGAAAACCATAATTATAACTATATGGTCTTCAACTACATCAAAGACCTCAGAAGGATATAATATTACCTAAGTAAACAGGAAGTGCATTGTAAGCAACTTCCAAAAATCTAGAATGACAGAAACAGCTGGCTGCCTGGACAGTCACCCAAAGTTCTTTTGCAATGTTGGTGCATCCATCTTCAGCCTATAGGCCTAGAGTCTCTCAGTTGCTTCTCTGTATCCTGTAGAATGTTTGAGAGTTCCTTCTACAAAGCAGGAACATGAAGGACCATCTCACCTTGGAAAGTTCAGTGATCACCTTCCTATGGGTCCTGTATGTTGGCTGGTCGCCCCACCTGTACTTCCTGCCTGGCTACTGGCCAATCAGAATTTTATTAAACCAGTTCATGTGACAAATGTTAACAGTGTACAAGAGCGTTATCCCACAGTAGACCTGTCATGCAAAATGTCACCACTGATATGATAGTGACATAACAGTTTAGGTATAACCAGTCACTTTCTGATCGGATTTGAGACCACATGAAGGAATTCATACCTGATACTATAAACCTGATTAAAAACCTATGGTTGGGAAAGATAAGTTTTAATAGAATCTACTGTTGGTATTTTTCTAAAGGGTTATGTTGTCAAACTACCTATATCCATAGACCTGGAATGCTCTCAATCTTGGTCAGAGATACTATTTTTTTTTTGTATTGGACAGTGGCCAAGGCAGAAATTCATTGCTGGTCAAAGTATTAAGAATAAGAGACTGGGTGTTAAGCCCTAAAGGAGACTTCTTTAACAATTAGTTCCCAGAATCCTAATGACCAATGTCAGATAACACTGCAGCAGAAGAGGAGGAGGAAGAGACAGAAAGACAGCAAGAGCATAAGGATGTGGAGGAGTAATATGAAATGCTGCCTTCTGGACATGCCATGCTGTTCCATGTATGAACTCAGTACTTGTGGTTACTGTAAAGTCTTGTATGAAGTTAAGACAGCCCAAATTCCAGTATGGAGAGTGGAGGAGCTCGTAAGACCCTACCTCTAAGTGGGGAGTTATTGGCAGTAGATTGCTGAGGAGAGGGTGAATCATTTTTCTTTGAGTGTGCAGGTTAAACAAGCTCCAGGGGATGGTCCCAAACCCATTAGCATATGGGCAGTACTGATTGGGACTTGATGGATTTTTAAAAAGAGAGTAGGACTTGAAACTGGGAGGAAGAATATGAAGGGAGTTAGAGGGGAGAAGTTTAAAGGATGTGTATGATCAAGATACATTGCATACATATATGAAATTCTCAAATAATAAGTTTAAAAGAAAATGAAGTTAACAAATACAAATCAGAGAAAATATGTGATGGACCATGGGAGAGAGAGGCTTTCAAGAGAGGGGAGATATAACACAGTGGTACTAAGGGGTCAAGGAGAGAATGGAGCAAGAAGGGCTAAATGGGGTGAGGAATGGAGGCAAAGGTAGAGAACAGAACTAACTAACACTAAAGAGTTGTGGAAAAAGCCATATGGAAACCTGTAGAAGTGTCTTAAAATATACATACTCATACATAGAAAGTTTAAGTGGAATTACCCTATAGCAGGATGATAATGCTCTTACTAGATACTATGAGGAAAAAATAAAATGCTCAATGCCTGGAATGGTCACAGACACACAAATATTATAGGATATCATCAATACTCTTGGTTCTTTTCCAAAATTTAATGATAAGACCCTATTGCTATAGATACCACATATGAGAGTCTTAGACCATGAATAAATCAAGATGGGTCTGACCTGGAAGCTTTATCCCTATTGTCTAGATTTCATCATGCTGGAAAGTGCTATACACAATACTGGAAGAAAAAAAGAATCCTCAGTCTTACTCAACTGTGAACCACATAAGCCACAGTAGTTACCCACTTACCAAAATAAGCCCATGGGCACAATAGTGGTACCAGTGTCATCGTAGTAACCTACCATTTTCTAATTGTATTGAAGGTTACTCCACAAGATGAAACAAATACCTGGGGGTATTATTGGGTTTAAGAACCTGAGGTGAGATGGGTCACAGGCCTTATGGGAGAACCTACTACTATTATTCTGATAAATGGACATAGTGTTAAGTTGCATCATTACCGACTAGTACATCTTTCAACACCCATCAGAGAATTTTCTTCCTGAAGATGCCAATTAACACATTGGCCCACACTGAACAAAATGCAGAGAATAAGAGACTGTGGAATGCTCAGCCCTAAATAGAACATCTATATCATAACCAGTTATTCCAAGGCTCAGAAATTATTATAGAAAAAGAGGTGGAAAAATTTATGAGACAGAAATGGTAGATTACTACAAAGAAACAGTGTGCTGATAACACATTGGGGCAATTGCATATATGTACTACAGTGGTTTTGACAACATGCGCAAGACCCATGTAAGCTCAAGCCAGCAAACAATGCAAGTTTGGGGAGTGAGGAGAGCAAAAGCTCCAACCCTTAGCTGAGGAGATATTGGCAACTGGTAGCTACTGGGAAAGGGAAGTCATTTTAAAAGCACAGACCCTGGTAGGTCAAACACTCAAGAGTATATGGGCAGCACAAATTGGACTCCATGAGTTTAAAAACAAACAAACAAGCAATCAAGCAAGCAAACAAACAAATAAGGACACTGTTAGGATTCTGCTGCATTCCAGCTGCATGACTCCACATGCACAGTTCAAGAGCTAGACAAGGGGTGTGGCGTCTTCCGTCATCAATGTGTGCTGGTGATTATGTATGTGTGGTATGGTCACGCAATCTGTGCATGCATGGCATAGCTCTCTAAGCCCACCTGAGCTCTAAAGAGCCGTGACTCACACCCTACCCTCTCTCTCTATTCTGTTCTTTCTCCCCCCACCATCTTTCTCACTGTTCTCTGCACATGCACCCCGCCCAGGCCTGATTCATCTGCCCCAACCCCTCTTCCTCCTAATAAAGCTCCAATACTAGGTAGTTGTGGCCGTGCCTCATGACCTCTTGGTGCGGTAACCAGCACCACTTATTTTTATAGACCAAGGATAGCTGGGCAGGAAAGAAGGGGTAGGTAGATCTGGGAGTAGTTGGCAAGGAGGTGAATATGATCAAAATATTTTGTATAGAATTCTGAAAGAATTAAGAAAACAAAAAAAGAGATAGAGTGATGATCTAAGCACTGAAATCATGGAAAATGCCACTGTTTACTTACATGAAAATCAGTGTTTGCTTTTTAAAAGCCATTAGATTTAAAATTACATTTTCTCTAATATGACACCCTAATTATTTTTACTGATTTAATGACCTGACTTCTAGAGATAGAAAATTATCAAACTACACAGGTCAAAAGACTAGGGGAAGAGGAAAGAAAAATGAGAGGTTCCTAAAGGAAGTAAAATGAAATTTGGGGTTTGGGTTCAAAATGATAACTTGTCCACTTCTTACCTGTGTTACCTGCTGAGTGTTTGCTAGAAATACTTAATAAAGGAATAGCGGTGGAAGACCAATCTGTAGAAGGTGCAAGGGTGGTAAAACTCTTGGGGGTCTTACAGTCTGGTAAGACACATATGTTACCTGGCAATGCCATTGACAATATCCTATAACAGCTTGTGCCTGCACATTTAAAGGAGCTACGGGTGTTCTGTAGAGTCTTGGGCTATTGATAGACGCTCATATCCCACTTTGCCTAACATGTCTATGTAAGACAAATTGCTAAAGGTCTTATTAATAAAAAACCCAGAGCCAGATATTGGGGTGAAAAACTGAGAGATCGGAGGAATAGGACAAGCCAGAGCCAACCCCACCTCACCAATCCCCAGCTTCCAAAGAGACCTACTTCCCATATACCCACATCTATATGCCTTTCTGTTCTGCCATCTCACTTCCTCTCTCTGCCCAGCTACATCATTTCCTGTCTGTCTGTACAGACCTCCAGACCTCTATGGTTAGTGTTGGGATTAAAGGCTTGTGCCATCAAGCCTGGCTCTGTTCCCAGTGTGGCCTTGAACTCACAAAGATCTGAATGGATCTGTCTCCTGAATGCTAGGATTAAAGGCGTGTGCTATCACTGCCTGACTTCTATGTTTAATATAGTGGCTGGCTTTCTTCTCTGATCTCCAGATAAGCTTTATTAGAGTGGACAATATATTGGGGGACACAATATATCACCACATGTCTATCCTCTGTATAAAATGATAAAGAGCGTTACATGGGATTGGGACAGAAAAGATCAAGATGCTTTTTAGCAGGCTCTGATCTTTGTAGGACAGGGTAAGCTTCTACCCCATTACTCCAGTGTCTCTTCCTGTAACAAGCCACCAGAAGTTCAGACTGTTACAGCTTGGGACTACACCAAATCAACCTGAGTAAACAGTTCCAGCAGGGTTTGGTTCTCAGCCATGGAAAGAAATGATGTATACAGCACTAGAAGAGCAGCTGTTAGTGGTATATAAAACATCGCAACAGGTGAAATCTATAACAGGCTCCACCCCAGTTAGAGATTTCTGCTTATCTACATAACAAACCTGCTTATCCAATAAAGGGCTGGACCGAAGGCCTCCTGGCTACCCCCTTTTTGATGTGGCACAGAATCAAACCCTGCAAAGGTGGCATGCTGTTTACAAGCCATATCACCAAATGCTGTGCAGGCTGTCTTAGGACCCGTGTCCTTTAAAGCCACCAAGAATCCCCTAGTAATCAAACAGCTAAACAAGACAAAGAACTGAAAGGGATGAAATTCATCCTAGCTACCTACTAGTACACAGATGGTACTAGTAGACACATGAAAGAAGAATGATTAGCTGTTGCAATACAAAAGAAGCATTCAGTTGGGTGCTTGCTTACAGTTTCAGAGGTTGAGCATATTATCACCATGGCAGGGAACCTGGAGGCACACAGGCATGGCACTCAGGAGAAGCAGCTGAGAGCTACATTCTGATCCATAGACTATGGTGGTATTTTATTTGTACTGAAATGTGATTTTAATTGTATGTTAATAAATAAAGTTGCCCAGGGGTCAGAGCTATTAGAGCCATAGAAAGAGCGTGGTGGTGGTGGCACATGCCTTTAATCCCATAGATCTCTGTGTGTTCAGGGATACAGCCAGCATTGGAGACATACACCTTTAAGAGCTGGAGGGCTGTACTTACAGGCAGTGATGAGGCAGTCATGTGTTTGGGTTTACAACCAATGAGAAGCAGAACAGAAAGACTATTTAAAGACATACACACAGGAAGTAGGTCTCTTTCAGAGAGGTAGGAGCACCGCAGGAGCAAGGGTGAGATTTTAGCTCTGAGCTCTGACCTCTTGGCTTTCTCTTTTACATTGGTTTTGTGTTTTTTATTTAATAAGACAGTTGGTTACATCTACACCTGGAGCCCAACATGACAAGAATCCATTAAAAACTGCTTGGCTTGGCGGCAGGTCCGGTTTCCCGCAAGGGTGGTCAGCTCCGTAGCCCAGGCGGTTGGCTCCCTAGCCCAGGCCCAGGTCGACTTGGCCTCAGGCTGTACTAACCATGAGCTGCTTGCTTAAAGCCGGTGCTACAAACAACTCAGGCCTGCCCTACCAAACAGGGCCCCTGCCTGTAAAGCCAACACATGTGGTCAGACCTTAAGGAAGGCAGAGCCAAGCCTCGACTCGGCTCAAGAGGGAACACGTGGCTGGATTTAAGCTTTAGCCAGCTACGCTTTCTTGTGTTCTCTCTCTCTCTCTCTCTCTCTCTCTCTCTCGATTCACACCTCGGACACTAGGTGGCTGTTTTGAAATTTCCTCAGATTTCTACTGTTCTACACAGATTTGATAAGTCATAACATATCAGATATTTTAAAGGAAACTATTTAAAAGAGAAATTTTTTCCACATTTAAAAAAATGGGTTTTATGTGTACATTGGAAGAAAATTGGGTTTTGTTTGAAATTTTAGGCAGTCTGACAATGGAACAACTATATGAAAAGATTAGTATTGTTGGAATTATGCAGTTTATCACTATGCTTATCCTCATTTTACTATTTAAAAAGATATTCAATTTAAGTGCCAGGATGACAGTTTTAGAAAACCTTGTTAAACCTGTAAAAATTCAGGCAGAAGAAATTAACAATGAAGTTGTTTCAAGTTTGGATCATAAGGTTACAGAAAGAAAGCCTGTTTTCACACAGTCACCCTTAATTTATCCTGTAATCGTACAGCAGTTGCCTGATCAAATGACTACACAAAATAATTGGGCTCCAATTGAAATGTTGGATTTACGAAGGTTTGAGGAGGCAATAGTATCTTATGGCATGCATTCCCCATATGTAAAGCAAATGTTAAACTCTTGGTCAACATATAATAGGATTGTACCACAGGACTGGTGGGAGCTGGCACAAGCTGTTCTGGAACCCAACCAGAGGCTTCAATTTTTAACTTGGTCCAAGGATGAAGCTAAAAACGTAGAAAAACAATGGAGGGATAAAGGAATACAAGTTTGCCAGGATCAGCTTATTGGAGAAGGCCAATATGCTTCAGTACAAACACAATGTTTATATGATGTCCAAACCCTAATTTTATGTCAAACAGCAGCCTTGAACACATGGGACAGAGTTGAGGAACAAGGAAAAAAACTGAGTCATTTACAAAGGTTATGCAAGGCCCAAAAGAATCTTTCACAGATTTTTTACAAAGACTGGCTTCAGCAGTAAAGAGAATGGTCTCGGATTCAGAAGCTAGTAAGATAATAATTGAATTTTTGGCCTTTGAGAATGCGAATGCAGCATGCAAAAGATAATCAGGCCATTAAAGGCAAGATCTGCACCTTTGGAAGATTGGATTAGAGACACGGTTAATGTTGAGTCTGATGAGCATGATGATATGTGGGTTTGAGGAATGTTAGATGTTTTGGATGTGGAAACATCAAACTCAAAAGGTTTGAGGAATGTTAGATGTTTTGGATGTGGAAAGCAAGGACATTTGAAAAGAGACTGTAAATAGGTCATTCCTAGAAACAATGTTTCTTCAAGGAACAATGGCAACAGAATGCCCTGTCTTTCTGGATTATGCAGAAATGCAGAAGGTGTGGTAAGGGAAAACACTGGACCAACGAATGTAGATCAACAAAGGACAAACAGGGTAATCCTTTGCCTCAATCTTCGGGAAACTCCTAGAAGGGCCTCATGTAGGCCCCCACAGCAAATCCAGTTCAAACCTTTCCTGCAGCCATAGAGGAAAGCCCTGCTCAGAGCAATTAAATAACCAAATGCCTATTGGAATAAATCATGCTGGTCAGGATGATGAAACAGAGAGAATAGAAAATTCAGGAGAAAACATAAAGAAAAATTTTTGGCAAACTTCTATTAATGAACAAAGACCAAAATTAACGATAAAAACAAATGGTGTTTTGTTGTCTGGTCTGGTAGACACAGGTGCGGATGTTACCATAATTGCACCAGAATTTTGGCATCCAACTTGACCTCTTCAAGAGGTAAATGTTCAACTGTTAGGAATTGGGACATTATCTCAGGTGAAACAGAGTGCAAGATGGCTCGAATGTATAGATCCAGAAGGACAGAGAGAAAAATTAAAACCATATGTGGCTAATATAGCTATGAACCTGTGGGGTCGAGACTTGTTGCAACAATGGAATACTCAGATTAACATCCACCCAATCTCAGAAACAAATTATAAACTAGCACATGTTTCTGAGAGAAATATTAGAAGATATTGTTCTAATGAGTGGTCACCAGCCATCCATATTATACAAGAACAGGGTACCACAACTGATGATCTCCCAAAGACACCAACAGCTCTACCTTTAAAATGGTTAACAGACAAGCCTGTATGGGTCTAGCAATAGCCCTTAACAACAGAGAAACTCCAGGCTTTAGAAGAGCTGGTAGAAGAAGAGTTAAATGCTCATCATATTGAAGAATCAACCAGCCCTTGGAATTCTCCTGTATTCGTTATTAAAAAGAAATCTGGTAAATGGAGAATGGTAACAGACCTTAGAGCAATTAACAAAGTAATTCAGCCAATGGGCTCTCTACAATCTGGGATGCCTTTGCCTACTCTGTTACCAAAAGGATAGCCTTTCATAGTTATTGATTTAAAAGACTGTTTCTTTTCAATACCCTTACAAGAAAAAGACAGAGAAAGATTTGCTTTCACAGTGCCTTATAATACTATAATAATTCTCAACCGGTTAAAAGATTTCAATGGAGAGTCCTCCCACAGGGAATGTTGAATAGCCCAACTCTATGCCAATATTTTGTACAACAGCCATTGGAAGTGATACGTAAAAAATTTCCTAAATCTATAATTTATCATTATATGGATGATATTTTACTAGCTGACTCAAATGCAGATACTTTAGAAAGAATGTTTGAAGAAGTAAAGAAACTTTTGCCTTGCTAGGGATTACAAATTGCTCCAGAAAAGATACAAAGAGGAGATTCTATTAATTATTTAGGATATGAAATAGAGCTACAAAAAATTAGACCCCAAAAGGTGCAAATTAGGAGAGATAGACTACAGACTCTTAATGACTTTCAAAGAGTATTTGGAGATATGTCTCATATATGAACTATTGTTGGGGTAAAAAATGATGAACTGAATAATTTGTTCAAAACCTTTGAAGGTGACAAGGACTTTAATAGTCCAAGAGAATTATCACCTGAAGCTGAAAAAGAATTGGCCTTGGTAGAAAAGAAAGTACATGAAAAGCATGTGGATCGTATTGATCAAAAGCTGGATTGCATTTTGGTTATTTTACCTTCTAGGCATTCTCCTAGTGGAATATTAATGCAGAGGGAAGATATTATATTGGAATGGATATTTTTACCAAATAAACCAAATAAAAAATTAAAAATTTATGTGGAAAAAAAATCTCTGACTTGATTTGGAAAGGAAAATTGAGACTTCGTCAATTATCAGGAATAGACCCAGCAGAAAGTCATACCTTTAACTAAGGAGCACATTGAAAAATTATGGACAGAAAGTGAACCTTGGCAAAGAGCTTGCAGTAATTTTTTGGGAGAAATTAACAGAAATTTCCCAAAAGCAATAGAATTGATCTTATAAAGAGAGCTGATTGGATCTTGCCTCAAATTGTATGGGAAAAACCCATATCTGGAGTTTGTACATTTTATACAGATGCCAACAAACAAGGAAAGGCAGGTTACAAATCAGAAAATTTAAGTAAAGTGGTTCAAAGTCCTTATAATTCAGTTCAAAAATCAGAATTGTATGCTATTCTGTTGATATTAATGGATTTTTCAGAACTTCTCAACATAGTAACTGACTCTCAGTATGCTGAAAGAGTAGTATTACATATTGAGACTACAGAATTTATCCCTGATGCTTCATAATTAACTTCACTATTTATTCAATTACAAGATACAATCAGGAAAAAGAGTCATCCTTTGTATATAACTCACATTCGATTCTATACTGGTCTGCAGGCCCTCTAGCACAAGGCAATGATGAGATTGATAAATTATTGATAGGAAATGTGCTGGAGGCCTCAGAATTTCATAAAAAACATCATGTCAATAGTAAAGATTTAAAAAAGGATTTTTCCATAACCTGGCAACAAGCCAAAGAAATAGTAAAGAAATGTCCTACTTGTTCCTTCTACAATTAAATGCCATTACCAGCAGGATGTAACCCAAAGGGTACTCAGAGGAATGAAATCTGGCAGATGGATGTGTTTCACTTAGCAGAATTTGGAAAATTGAAATATGTACACCACACCATTGATACTTATTCAGGATTTCAATGGGCAACTGCTTTGAGTTCTGAAAAAGCTGATTCTGTAATGACTCATTTGCTAGAAGTTATGGTCATCACGGGTATACTTGCACAAATCAAAACGACAATGCTCCATCATATGTCTCTGTTAAAATGAAACAGTTTTTAGGTTATTATAATATAAAGCATATTATAGGTATACCACATAATCCTACAGGTCAAGCAGTTATAGAAAGATCAAACAGAACTCTAAAGGATATGCTAAATAAACAGAAAGGGGTAACAAACCCCCCCAGAAATAGACTGCATAATGCTCTATTAACTTTGAATTTTCTCAATGCAACTGAGAAAGGAACAAGCTGCAGAAAGACATTGGATAATAGAAAAAACTACAGAATTAAATCAGCCTATATACTTTAAGGATGTGCTGACCTCAGAATGGAAACCAGGGTATGTATTATGTTGGGGATGAGGTTTTGCTTTTGTTTCTACAGGAGAAGATAAGCTGTGGGTACCATCAAAATTGATAAAGGTTCGATTTATTTGAACAAGGGAGACCTCTTAATTAGAGGAGGTGATAGTTCATCAACCAGCATCCAATTTAAACTAACTTGTACCAGTAACATATGCCTTTTCATTTAATCAGATAATAACTTGCCAAAAAGGAACATCCCCAAAATTAATCTTGGGGAAAGGTTTTTGCTTTTGTCTTTTAGGAGAATGAAGGTTAAGGAATCTGAAGAACACTGGACAAATGAGACAACTGAAGAAAAGTGACAAATCATCTATTCCAGGAAACAGAGTGAAACGGCGTATGGGTATATATTATCTAAAATTTTTTTATGTCTTCCTAAATGTTTGTTTCTGCTTTTCTCTAAAGATTTAACACTATTGGTCTTCTAATAGTCCCAGTTCAATTAAAAATTAAAACTGACTTTGGAGTTGGAGAATGGCTTTAAACTCAAGCATGTTGCTAAAAGAAAAATGCAAACTCCCCGTATCATGCCAGAATAAAAGAGCCATCTTCTGCTATGGGACAGGACAAAAGCCAAATTAATTAAGGGACTATTCTAATACTAATCTCAAACTCTTTGATTCTATTCTGATTCTTTAAACTTTTCTTAAAGTATGAATTTTATATCAAAATTTACAAGACTAATATATAGATATATAGATATATATACATTTTAAACTTTGTTAAGATATGAATGGTCATATAGAGTATTAACTAATTCTAGAAAAAAGGCTTCAATTAGCTGCATATATATGTCTTTTTGTTCGAGTCTCTTATCAGTTTTCTGCAGGAAATCACGGCCAGGCCTAACATCAACTGAAGTCTCCAGAAAGAAGATGGGGCCCCACAACAACAACAATTCCACGTGGACAATAATAATATCATTAAGCTGACAGCTGACAAACATCATCTACAGCTCAACTTTGAACTACAAGGTGCTCAGAGCAATTTTTTTTTTTTTTCGGTTTTTCGAGACAGGGTTTCTCTATGTAGCTTTGAGCCTTTCCTGGAACTCACTTAGTAGCCCAGGCTGGCCTCGAACTCACAGAGATCCGCCTGCCTCTGCCTCCCAAGTGCTGGGATTAAAGGTGTGAGCCTCCACTACCCGGTGCTCAGAGCAATTTTGAGATGACTAGCTGAGATGATCCAGTCTCAAAGACTACTTGAATAAGGACTTGAGATAAACCCTGAACTTTGGCATTATACACAGACTGGATAATGAAGGATGTAGTTACCTTTCCTAGAATTTGACAATTAACCTAAAATTTTTCTTTCAGGATAAAGATAACTTCGCCCATACCCAGCAGGAAGCAATTTTAAGAATACAATGCCCACATTCCCAAAGAGGTGGTATGGGGCAAGTGGTTTTTTGGTCCTTTTAATGGGTTTTGGGTCTGGGATAATTTTCATTGTTTAGGGGGGTTGGTTACAAGTTGTTGTCAAGGGTTAGGAAAAAGGCTAAGCAAGGGAGATTAGATTTAAGTTTCTTGTTTTAAAAAAAAGGAAAAGAAAAGAAAGAAAAGAAAAAGAAAATTACTAGTTTTAAACACTTTACATTGGATTGGATTGTTTTATATTGTATACAAATTTGAAATTGATATTGTTAGAAAATGCTATATTTATTTTTCTAATTGTATTTATACCATTCATTTAACAATGTAATGCAATTTTCTGATCTTTGAACATTATTATTACCAACTATTAGGATATAAAGAAATGAAAGTAAGTAGTTAGCCATTACAATAGAACTTGTAGTCATATTAGATATGTTTTAAAAACTGAGCAGATATATTTTAGATAGACAGGTCATCTTCAAACCCTTCAGAGATCTACAGAATATGGCATTTAATATGTTTTAATAACTTAGAAATTTTTCTTTTTTGAGACATGTCAGCTCCTGGCAGTACCAATCTACTTCAGAGAAAATATGGGCATTGAAGAAACTGCATATGGAGTTAACTTTCATTGTGGCAAAAGTTAGCCACTGGACAACAAAGAATCCTCGAATCAACAGGACAAAATGGACAGACAGAACATGAAACAAAGGACTACTGATTCTTGCCAAAACAAGTGTGGTTATGGCTTTATCAAAGGCATCTTCTGAGGCCAGGACAATATGGCACCATCCCTGAAGTGGCCTTCGCAATTTGGAAAAGGTACAGTGCCCTTTTCTTCGAAGGCAGCTGAACAGTCAGTGGGCCAATGGCTTCTGTTGTGCAATGGAACAGCAGCTGAAAGCTCACGCCTCTCAATAGTAGACTGACAGAGGGATGTGGAGAAGAAGGGGATGCTGAGATGAAGCCATATATACACAGCCAAAAAGAATGGACAGCTGAATTCAAAAACCGTCAACAATTTCCAGAATTTAAAATCCTGAATCATGACATGACACTAGTGGAATTCAGGTGTTTCTGGTATATAGACTGCTCTCACCCGATGTGAGGTTGAACTGTTGACCTTGTGTACACCCTACTTCACAAATGAGTCTGTCAGATATGCTAAGCCTATAGGCTGAAGATGATGCCCCAACACTGCAGAAAAACCTCTGGTGACTGTCTAGGCAACTAGCTGTTTCTTTCAACTCACAAATTTTTTGGAAGTTGTTTGCATGCACTTCCTGTTTTTATTTTTTGTTAGCTAATATTATTTCCTTCTTGGGTCTCTGAGGGAGTTGAAGATTAGTTAGTTATAGTTGAAGATTAGTTAGATATAGTTGAAGATTAGTTAGTTATAGTTGAAGATTAATTAAGATAGAAAGTGAATCAGATACATTTTGGACTTACCAAAATAGGATAGATAATGAAATTATTTGCTCTGAATTTGTCAAATACAAATGGACTAGACATTGTTTAGGTATTTATTGCTTGTATATATTGTATATAGTTATTGTACTTTTGTATATAGTTTTTCTCATGTTAGTTATAACCTTTTTCCTTTTTTCTTTTTATTAAAATAGAAAAGGGGAAATATGGTGGTATTTTATTTGTACTGAAATGTGATTTTAATTGTATGTTAATAAATAAAGTTGCCCAGGGGTCAGAGCTATTACAGCCATAGAAAGAGTGTGGTGGTGGTGGCACATGCCTTTAATCCCATAGATCTCTGTGTGTTCAGGTATACAGCCAGCATTGGAGACATACGCCTTTAAGAGCTGGAGGGCTGTACTTACAGGCAGTGATGAGGCAGTCATGTGTTTGGGTTTACAACCAATGAGAAGGCAGAACAGAAAGACTATTTAAAGACATACACACAGGAAGTAGGTCTCTTTCAGAGAGGTAGGAGCACCGCAGGAGCAAGGGTAAGATTTTATCTCTGAGCTCTGACCTCTTGGCTTTCTCTTTTACATTGGTTCTGTGTTTTTTTATTTAATAAGACAGTTGGTTACATCTACAATAGACCCAGAGAGAAACTCTTGGCTTAGCATGAGTTTTTGAAACCCCAAAATCCACCCCAGTGACAAACTTCCTCCAACAAGGCCACCCCTCTTAATCCTTTTCAAATAGTGCCACTCCCTGCTGACTAAGCACTATATGAACCTATGGGAGTCATTCTTATTCAAACACCCACAGGTGGACATCTATAATCACCCACTCCAATACTCGGGGATCAATGTGCAAGACGGGGCTGAAAGAACATAAGGGCCAGAGGAAGGGGGTGGAGCACTGTGGAACAGTTTCCTTTGAGACTGATACATTCATCCGGCAGGGCAGCTCACTAAACAGTGGCATAAACAACTCAAAATAGCTTCCCGGGAAGTTCTCGAGACTGAGGAAATTCACTAAGACCCACCCTCCAGTGGTAAACAAGCCAAGCTGCAAAGAGTACGGGGATCAGAGCCACTGCCTGGAAGAGGATTAGACCGGAGTCACTTGGAAAGGACACTTTCCAACCTGTTGAGCTCACTGCCAACTGTGAAGTGTGCTCCAGGTTCCCAGCTTTTGTGAGCTGTTAGCCATGCTGGTATGGGCTTTGGTGATATAGCTGGCATTGAGTCATTCCGCTCCTGTAAGTAACCCTTTATCCCTACTCCTGTAAGTATCCCCAGTGAAACAGCTTGGTAAATTGGTTTGCCAAGCTGAACTTTGGTGGTATCTGTTTTGTGCTTTGGTCTGTCATGGGCTCCCTATCTAGGGTGAGTAGACATGTGTGTGGCATCTCCCCAGGAAAAGTTTGTCACCCGACAGGCATATTTAATGACTTATTTTAGGGAGGATGGACTATATCATTATCTACATCACACACTGTATCTCAAGACTTTAAATTGATATTTTGCAAGATATTGTTATTTTTCTTAGAAGATTAACAATTAAATTTCACATTATAACCTTACATCTGACATTTTGAGGAAAATATAGGAAATTTTGTACACAAGTAAGTTTTTTTTAAAGTTATATTAGTTTACATTTATGTAAATTATGTTTTACATGTCATGTTTTAAAGTAAAATTGATTCGATAATGTTACTTATTTTCATTAAGTCAATAATTGAATTACCCACATATTTTAATAAAAACCCCAAAGTTACAAATGGAAGAAATATCCCACTGACCAGATTCACTAGGCCCCTCCCTGACAGAGTAAGCTATAAAAACCAAGTCTCCCTCAAACAAAGCAGAGAGACAAGCTGCAAAGACTCTCAGACCAGACCAGCCAAAGAGATTTAGACCAGCTGAGGCACCTGGAAAGGACATTCTCTAATGGGTTGAGCTTCCGGAACATTGTGCAGTGTGCTCCAGGTGCCCAGCTTTTGTGAGCTGTCACCCATGCTGGGGTGGGCTTTGGTGATGTGGTTGTTTTTGAATCATTTCTGCTCCTCTAGGTCACCCCTCACTCATACTCCTGTAAGTAATGCCAGCAAAACTCACTGGTTCGCCAAGTTGGACTTTGGTCGTATTCGTACTTTGGTCTGTTGTAGGATCCCTATCTGTGTTTAGTAAATGTGTGTGTGTGTGTGTGTGTGCAGTGTGTGTTGTGTCTCCTCAGGAAGTGTTTGTCACACAACACACGGGAATGGCCTCCCTGTCCTTTGCAGGAGACCATCTCACTGCAGACATGTTTGCCCCCTGGCTCTTACAATCTATCTACCCCCTCTTCGGAGATGTTCCCTGGGCCTTCCATGCAGGAGTTGTGTTGTATCACGGCAGCTTGCCCTACTAACTCAGTTAAGAACTAGGCTCTGGTCCTGCTTCTTGGAACCGAGCAGGTAGTTTCTGTTGAAGAGCCACAAACCAAGCCAATCAATCTCCCAACACCCCCGCACCACCACCACCCCAACCCGCATCACGGACAAAGAGACCTGGCTGGTACTGCAGGCCTGAGCCACAGCAGCTCAAGGTGATAACCAAAGAAAGACAAAGCCTGGGACTTTTCCAAATGGAAAAGCTATAGCCTTAACCAGCCTCTGACTAGCCTTACGTAGCCAATTAGAAAGTACTAATAGTATTACCACTTGCTTAAGCCAGTCATATCTGAGATGACCTAACTGCTGTAGGAACTCCCCTTAACGGTGCTTAAAAGAAGCCTGTGAGCTTCTCTCAGGGGGTTGTAACCCCTTTGCCTTTGTGTCAGGTGTGCAGCCCCAGCATGCTGGTATCCTTCTCAAGATCATAAATGCTCTTTCTGGTTGCATATGTGGATGGTGGTCTTTTGTGGAACTTCTCCAGGACTCTAACAGTATCCACTGGGACTGGGGTCCCCATAATCAGTTGATCTCTGCATGGTGACTGGTTGATTCTCTAAAATGGTTTCAATTTGCTACAAAAAGAAGCTTCTTGAATGTGGGGGTGAGAGCGACATTTATATATAGGTGTAAAGATAAGTTTTAGAATGTAGGCGTTAGGAATCATGCATCTCTAGGAAAATGGCAGTAGTAGATTCTCCTCTGAGATCTGTGACCCCAAGTAGTTGGCCAGTTCCTATTATGAGGCGTAATTTCCCTCCTGTTGAATGTAGCTCAGGTCCAGCTAGATTGCTGTTGATTACCATCCATATATGAGTGCCGCTCTCCTACCTTTAGGAATCTCTGGACGTTTTGCTCATTATTGTGGTTTGTAGATGCCACAGCTAGCTGGGTAGGAGGACTGTTTATTGCTTCCCTCCCTAGGCAGATGGGGCAATGAAAGCTAGCCCACAGGAAGGAGGCTTTCAGATTAGATCTGAGCTGTGCCCAAAGTGTGTGGTACCTTTAGTAGTGGGGACTTACCTTCAGCCTCTGGGAGGCAACCAAGAACACCCGCAATAGCCTGTATCATTTTGAGAGTCACGTGGACTACCCTGACCAACTCTAATGGAGGTTTCTTGTGTCTGGTATTGGAAGTTTTGTCAGGTGGTCTGTGGATCTTGTAGAGAGTACTGTCAGTCCATTTGGCAGAGCTTATAGGTATTATATATAATTTGGGGTAAATACAAAAATAACGTGGTTCCTTGAGGATTTAAAATTTTATAATCTAGAGTTTAAGCTGTAAGGTTATTTCCATGTATGCAAAGGGGAACACAGGTCTGACCCTGCAGCTCCTTGAAATCTAAGTAAGAGGGAAACAAGTAAGTTTTAACTATCAAAAATGTATCTGCAGCGTGATGGGGAGGTGGGTAAAGTGCTTGTTGTGCAAGCATGAGGACTTGTATTTGGATCCCTAAAAAAAGTGACTGTGCATGTGTGTAACCCCAGTGCTGGGGGATGAGAGACAGGGACCACCCAATCTAGCCTAAATGGTGAGCTCAGGCTCAGTGAGAGACCCTGAATCCAAAACTTACATAGAGAATGATAGAGGAAAATACCTAGCAGTAACCTCTTGCATCCACATGTGCACATGTACACGAACACACACACACACACACACACACACACACACACACATACACACACACATACACACACATACTTACAAAAATACAAAACCCTACAGTATTTCCAAATTGGGGATTATAGTCACTTTGGGGGCGCTGACTGCCTTCCTGTCTCCCACACGTTATCTACGTATTTCAAACAATAACTTGTGATTGTGCTTTTTTTTTAAAATGCAAGTAGGTAACGTAATAGTGCTAGATTGGTTTAATTATACTATTGAATTCATAGTGACTTTTTTTTTTAACTAGTAGATATATATTCTTTTTTTTTTTTGGTTTTTTTTCGAGACAGGGTTTCTCTGTGTAGCTTTGCGCCTTTCCTGGAACTCACTTGGTAGCCCAGGCTGGCCTCGAACTCACAGAGATCCGCCTGGCTCTGCCTCCCGAGTGCTGGGATTAAAGGCGTGCGCCACCACCGCCCGGCTAGATATATATTCTTATTGGTAAACTTACTAAGCATAACACCACAACATGAAAAGCACTGTAAATACTAATCCTTATACCTACAGATAACTGTAGCATTCAGTCCTCATCAAAGATGTTTGTTTCTTATCGCAGTAGACGGAGACTATTACAGGAAGCCACAACTGGTCAAATGCAAAGAACAACTGACCTTGAGGCACCCAGTCCCAGTTGATGCATCTCTAATACAACCCCTATACTCAAGGCTCAGGAAACATCACAGAAGAGGGAGCAGGAAGCCTGCTGCAAGAACTGTCTTTTAATACAGCAGAAAAGGCACACTCGTGAAACCCCAATGGTGGCTTGCTGCATTAACACGACTGAACAATGACAAAATCAGTTGACTTGCTAAGGTGGATGAGGGAAATCTCAGAGACCTCCACTCCAGATGAAGCACTAAAGATAGTTAAGGACTGCTGAGAGTGAGAATGAGTCTTTCCCATGGTGAGATTCCCCCATTAGTTAAGTGATTCAGTCAGGCCTAACCACACGTGGACATAGATAAGACACAAACACCTATATACACACCTACAACACACACAAACACACAAACACACACACACACACACACACACACACACCTCTGCACATACAAACACACTACACCAAAGTCTGTAGGTTATAAGTATGTGTGTGTAACAAATAATCGTTAAAGAAAAGAAGGCCATAAGTTTGAGTTTAAACAATATGTTGGACCTACGAGGGGTTCTGGGAAGAGAGCAAGGGGTGGGGAATGATGTAAATATGGTATACATGTAAAACTGAGCAGGAGTGTGTGGAGGGGGTGGGGTGGGAAAGTATTGTGATAAAAAGAAACAAGTTAACTTCTTGAAAAACGGCCCTTGGTTTTCATTGCTCTCCCTTCCTTGGTGAATAGCAAGAACACACCAGCCGTAGAGGCATTCCAGTTTGGAAGGAGAATTCTCTGAGGCAGAAAGGGGAGTCTAACTCCCGTGTTCACAGTGATACCTACGTGAAACCAAATGAAACCAGGAAAAAAAAAAAACGATTTAGGAGGCTCCTTAAGCCCACTGGGGATAGTTTTGCATAGGAAAGCCACATAACTGAGACAACTGGGACATCATTTGAGCCTGATGAGCTCCTTGTGGTGAGTAACAGGAGTTGACAGACATAAGCAGAGAGAGTTTGGTTCACTTGGTCACCTTAAATGGACTGGAGAGCCTCGTGCTGGCTTAGCCACTCACTATGTTATCTTGCCAACCCCTGTGTTGATATACCCATGCAGAATCTGTTTTGTCATCTCTTGGGTAAGAAAAATTATTGATGCTTTGCGGATGGATGTATCATTTTTGAATCAAGCTTTCTCAAAAGGATATTATAAAGGAGCAGCATTTGAGTAGGGTGAGACTGTTTTCCCTTAGAGGAAAATTGAGAAGAACTACCAGCAGCGTAATACTTGAATTAAGGAAGTAAGCCATTGCACTGACTTTGAACAACTTTTTTTTTTTTCAACTTCCTGCAAAGAGGACCCTTTACAGTATTTTTGGAGAAGTTAGTAAAACCGAATCTGACATCACCATTTAGCAGTGCATGCAGCTAGCAAGTGGTTTGTTCTTAGGGTAACAGAGAAGGAAACCTGCTCCCCATCTGATAAGACACAGTGCAAAGTATGCATTAATTTCTTTTATTTCGAGTTAGCTTTACAGAGTCAAACTTCTAGAGAGATAACCATTGTTTTGCCTTTCAGGGGGACGTGTGCTATTTCTTAGGGACACAGCTGATCTCCAGATATGGCCATGTATTTGTGGCTCAAACTTCTGGCCTTTGGCTTTGCCTTTCTGGACACAGAAGTGTTTGTCACAGGTAAGCACTTCAATGTTAACTTTTACTTTCTGATGTTCTGTTCCTTTTGCGGGGAAGGATTGTTTGAAATGGATATTTTTAAATGTTGTGTGATGGAGACTGAAAATAAGCTGGCCGGCCCACTACTCCAGGGTCAAGGTTGTAGCTCAGAGAAACCAGGCCTGTCGCAGGGCAGCAGACACTGTTTCTGTTCAAAAGACGTACATGGTTTGGGGGAAAAAGACACAATTAAACAGAAAGCTGTCTCAGTCTCTTCATTTGACAATTGTCCAAGGATGTCACTAAAGCAATATACCTGGACATGCAGCTATGACAATCAAAAGAATTGTTAAATAAGTCAGTTTTTATGCTTTTGAGCAAAATACGAATGGTTTAAAATCATGAGACAGCTTTGGTTGTATGTAAGCCAGTCAGTCATTTCAGACTGAAGGTTGCTTCCTCAAGTGTTGATGGTTGTTAAAATAGGGTCTCGAATGCTTGACTACAGAAAGGTTTGAAGATGAGTTAGGTGCTTTCAAAACTGTTAACTTTTCATGTTGTCTTGTCAGAGAATGCATTTTGAATTGATTATTTTAGTTCCTCAATAATGGTTCTTACGAGTTCTGCTGTGGAAATTCTGATAGAGCCACCGCCCTTCCTGGGTGATGGGTAGATAGCTAGACGGCATAGCCCCGAAGAGGTAGAAATATTAAATTTCTTAAGAATCACACAAACGCTGTGTCCTTCTTTACTTGCTTAAGTCTGAGATCTTCCCACACTTCTGGTCTGGTCAATAGATACATCTTGAGTAGTTTCAGTTCGGGTTGGAGTTTTGTTGATTATTAAGTGACTCATAGATAGCATTTCTCCTTGTAATGTTTAACCTAAAACCATCTTTTTATTATCAAAGGGCATTGGCAATGAGTCTTTGTAGAAATTTCAGGATACTTTTAAGTAGGAACAGTTTTTAAATCTAATCAGAATTCAATTTTAAATTTTTCTTATGTTTACTGCTCTGAAGGATGGAGCACTAACTAACCACTGAATATGTCACATGGCTAAATTATGGTTTTGGTCATCTATGGGCCTGGGAAAGAAATACAGCCTGAGATAACTTTCTCTTGTTATTACTACAGTAAGTTTGTTTTGTTTTTTAATTGGAAAGGTTAATTTAAAAAAATCCACTTAGGCCAGTTGTGAATTTGTTTGGTTTAGGTTTCCAACATAAAGATGATTTTTCAAAAATACATAGAACTACAGAAATTTGTCATAATGTACAAACTACTTCTCATGTTGTCATCCCTCTACATTTTTTGTATAATCTAAAGAAAATTATGAAGAACTTAAGGTTACATATATGCATTTTATTATAAATTAGCATATTTTCACTTGTAAATCCCCTCTCAAGGTAAGTTACTAATTCTTTTTAAACGAGTATGAAAGAACCCTGAGATACCTTTAGGCCTCAGAGCAAATCACCATCACATTTTTAAATCAGGCTATTTGGTGTTTTTTACAGAAGAAGCATATTTGAATTCATGATCAAAATGTGTATAAAGGGATCTAGAAACCTTTAAATCAACCTTGCTAAATATTTTAGTCTATAAATAAATAGATGTAGATAGATTATTCATCAATATACAGATGATGGATAGGTAATAGATAGCTGATAGAAAGAAAGATTTTGAAAGATCAAGTTTACCATGATTGCTCCCATAATACTGAGGGTAGAGACTTCTCAACAAGGCACTGATAGTCTCTCTCAACATGTGTATTTATTATTGGAAACATATACACATAATAACTATTTGTATTAGAAAATGGTGTTTAGCATTTCCAGACACATTTTTGATTCATGTTTTATACTTGAGAATTTATTAAAGCTTTAAAGTATATACTTTTCTTTTTTAAGAAACAAATGACTTAGAGCCTACATTTTATCTTCGGGTGTTAAATTAATTCTGTATATATAGGAAATAAACTTTCATTCATCAACTTTTTATTATATGCTTTAGAAAAATAAAGAAGTACACTGACATATAAATGAGACACCGATGGACAATACACATCACTGTAGCATGTTACTTAATTTCTGAGTCCTCATGAGACCAAGGTCAAATTTAAATTCTTCCATGGCACCAGTGATGCTGTGTTCATATTTACAAAATGTCTCTGATCCCTTTGCTCTGTGCCTCTCTGCCATGGCAGTTGGATACTGCATGCTTGTTTAAAAGTTCTTAATAATTCTAGAGCACGGTGATGGACTAGGATGCACAGGCTGGGTGCAAGGTTTCTACCTCTAATAGAGTCCTAATTCTAGGCCTATCTACCACCCATCATCTAACGGCTAAAAAGCATCTTCAATTGTGCCCTGAAGAGTGTGCAGTGAGATATGTTATGAGTCAGAACAGTGAAAACTCATTTCCTGAGCACAATTGTTAATTTTCCATCAACTTTAAAATATCTCATGTAACAAATATGTACTTGGCCTTGTATACCACAAGCATTTGATACAAATTATTAATTGAGTTTGACAAGCACTCCTATTAAGTTCTGGAAATAGCAGGAGAGCCTGGGCTGTGGGAATGATGACTTACTACTTTTTTTTTAAAGATTTTTTTTTTTTACTGCCAAAATGTTTTCTGTGACCCTTGTCATTGCTAGAATGTGAAAAGCATTTTGTTGGAGTCAAGAAAGGTGAATTAGAAATGAGGGGATCCTTTCTCTTGCTTGACACTCTGAGCTTAGGATCAGAGTGGTGAATTGCCTTCTCCATTCAGTTTGGTATCTTTCCAACAGTGTCAAGCAATGAATGTAGCATGCAGATGTTTCTCCATTGTTCATGTGCATATGCACACCGGCATATAGATATGCATACATAATACATACACATAGTGCTTTGTTTATTTGTTGTTACCACCTACTACGTGTCTGTCTACTGGGTCTCTGCACATACTTAGCTGTTCAATACTGAGGTTCTGTGAGCGCAAGTCCTTCGGCAGGTTTAATGTTCCCCTGTCTAGACTGACTACTTCTTCTGTGCCTGCGAGCTTATTTCCAACCTCCAAACTAATCCTTCAGAAATGGAAAAGTTCTTTTCTGAAGTGCATTCACTCATATGCTCTGCAAACAGCTAAAAAAAGTTTGTCAGCTTCCAACATCTTTGTTGGGATCACCTCAATTCCAAGTCTCATTATCTTTTGTCTGTAACATGGGACAGTATTTTTTTTCCACCAGTATGAATCTCACCCTTTCTTCATATAACTTAAAGTATTAAAATTGGGGGGAGGGGGGGTCCTGAGATTTCCTCATTAGCTGTGTTCTCTGTTTTTAAAATGTCAGCATGTACACACTGTACAAAATCATGACATGGATTCTGCCATGCATGCCAGTAGTGGATGTTGGTCTCATTCCCCCTCCTCTTTTTACAGGCCTCTCCCTATGTAGCTTCCTTTCCCCTCCTCCCCTCCTTCTCTTCCCCCATTTTCCATGACTGATTCACAGAGAACGAGTGGGAGGTGCTTTCAACATCCGGTTCTCTATGCCCTCCAGTCCTTTAAAGGTCCATGAACATTCTGTTCCTTCTCTGACACTTTCTCCCACTTTTCCCATTAATGTGACGAGGATTTTATTATTGTGAAAATTATGGAGATAAACAATTTTTTTTTTTTTTTGGTTTTTCGAGACAGGGTTTCTCTGCGTAGCTTTGCACCTTTCCTGGAGCTCACTTGGTAGACCAGGCTGGCCTCGAACTCATAGAGATCCGCCTGGCTCTGCCTCCCAAGTGCTGGGATTAAAGGCGTGCGCCACCACCGCCCGGCACAAATTGGTATTTTTAATAGTATGTACCCCACATGAGAGCATAAAGTATGTATTGTATCTTTCTGAAATTCTATGTCTGATTTTATATCTGAGTTCTAGTTAGTTAATAAATATCTGAAGGAGCTCCTTGATAAAACTGTTGATGATGATGATGACTACAGGGGAAGAACAGGAAAAGAAGGGAGAAGAGGAGGTGGGCAGGGAGGGGGAACCTCTAAGAGGAAGGCCAGAAAGAGAAAAGGAGCAAATAAAAACTATTAAGAGGCAAACTGGGAAAGTAGAAATAGAAATTTTGTCATGATTAAATAAATTTATTTTTATTTAATTTGTTCACACTTTGATCCTTTTTTGTTATTTACCTCTTTTATATCTATTTCGTTTCTTGTTGGGAAGAACATCCCTGACTTCTTAAAAATGCATGACTTGAGAATATTTTTCCTTGAAAAGCTCTTGCTAATATCTTGTTGATGAGATTCATTCTTCAGAGAAAGGTGTCCCTAGGAAGGGGGGTCAGGAAGGAAGAGGGAGAGGCACATAGCAACACTAAGGTGTGGGTCAGTCTTTTCAAACATTGATTTGGATACTCAGGTTGCAGATCTGGGCTTCCCTTCAAAGGTAGATGGAAGATACTGGACACACAAAGTTTATCAAGAATCTGGGAGTCATTTTCCCCCATTTAATGGGACAGTGGACTCTAACCAGAGTAGACAAATAGTGTATATATCAAGATGATTCATTTTGTTGAATATGGTATTAATAAAGACATTAATTTTCTATTAAATTATTTATGCAGAAAGAAACTGCAATGAACTCAATTTCTGTCCAAACAAATTATATCAGTTTTTCAGTACTGGACTCCAAACCCCATAGCAGCAGCCTGTCACTCACTGAAGGATCAGCATGGATTCTGCTCACACAAAGATGAAACTTCTTAGAGAGGTTACAGAAACAAAAATTAAAAATTTCAGAGTATTCACTTAGCAACATCATATGATATCTATTGATATATAATATACAAATATACAAAAATAAAGATTATAGTGGTCATTGGACTTTCTGAAGCATCTGCTGTGTTAGTTCCTGGCCGTACTGTGAGGTGAGAGACCCTACAGCCAGATTCATCTTGAGATTTTTTTTTTTAGAAAGAATTTTAAGTATTTTTTAAAGGAGATAATGGGAATGCCATTTGTAAGACTGTCTTCAAGTCAGCTAGAATTAGTTTGATCAGTGATCCCTCATTTGCATAGCATTCTGATTAGCTTATGCACCTTACACTAGTTTCTTATCCCTCAGTGGAGCAGCGACTAAAGAACAGGGCCACAGTATAAAACGACGGGTAGGGGCCGCAAAGCATCCTACTGTGGTTCCTGTGTTTCATCAAAATGAATGCAATTACTACCGTGAACACAACTTGGGTTAACTCTCTACATGAGTGGAGCTTTATCTGTAGCCATACTATTGTTGTAACTTGGATTTTTTTTTTTAAGAAAAATTTCTCTGTCTCTCAAAGGTTGGCCATCCTCCCTTTTCATGCCTTTCTGTCTCTCTGTCTCTGTGTGTGTGTGTGTTTTCTCTCAAGTGAGCAAATTAAAATTGCTTTTCAAAATTTAGCTCAAAAGTCATATCCCTGGAGCTGTTTCACCTCTCTACTCCATCCCATGCTATGAGCATTCTGTCTTGTGGAGAGTCTCCAGGAGTGCTCGTCTTCCTGCCTTTCCTTCTCCTGCTTCCTCTGTCCTCCATTTCTACTTCTTTCTCTCTGTACCTGCAGAACCCTTGTAGCCATCACCGGATCCTTTCTTCTTTACCAGTGTCGACTGGTCCCCAGTGCTTGCTTTATGAAGGTCTGGGTAGTCTGTGAATATGACCCTGCCCTGTGTGTATAAAGTGCTTACTAAATCATATGGATAATTTGACTCCTGCCCTTTTATTATTGCTGTCTGTGTAAATTACTCAAAGTGAAATTTTCCATGTTGAAGGAATGTCAAGAAATAGAAGCAATTGTACAGACTCTTATGTTCCCTCTTTAGATCACATGGTACGAATAAAATCCTCTAGTTTTTTCCTAAGTAAACCATTATTGTTTTAGACAAATTGAGAAATCCAGAAATAAATAAACAGATTCAGAGTAAAATCAAGGTCAGATTTCCCAAACAAAGAGACATAGATTATTGGCACCCAAGACCTAAAATATTCCTCAGTATCTTACTTAATCAGGTCAACTAAATCCATTCATTTATTTAACTTGAAATCTGATGAACCAGTATTTGGAGAGTGAATTCTCTCCACAGCATCCACGAATGCCATGCCTTCAGCTGGCATTCTGTGATGTGTGGCCTGCTGTGATGTGTGGCCTGCTGGCTAAGACAAGATTACAAGTCTTCAGTTTCTTATTCCAGACTCAAAGGCTCTTACTCAAAGTAGTAACATATTTTGCTGAAGATAATTATTGGTCGTGATAATTTTTTATAGATACTTTTAAAAAAAAATCACAGCCGGGCGGTGGTGGCGCACGCCTTTAATCCCAGCACTCGGGAGGCAGAGCCAGGCGGATCTCTGTGAGTTCGAGGCCAGCCTGGGCTACCAAGAGAGCTCCAGGAAAGGCGCAAAGCTACACAGAGAAACCCTGTCTCGAAAAACCAAAAAAATAAATAAATAAATAAAAATAAAAATAAAAAAAAATCACTAGTTTAAGACATAATACTCAACAAAGAAACAAACCCACTTCTACTTTGGTAAGCTGCCTTCAGGACAACAGTACAACTAGATTTTTTTTTCTTCTGTAGACACTTCAGCAGAAGGTGTTCTAGAACTCCCAGCGATTGTGCAGATGATTAGATATTTAATAGAATAAAAAAGTGGTAGACACTAAAAGGAACTGGGCAGTCTCTGTGATTTGCTTTACTTGTCTTGGGATTTGTTCTCAGCAGAAAATCCTTCCATGGAGAAAAGCCTTAAGGCAGATAACTGCTTTACTATGGCATAAACAGCTCCTGGCTGAATGTGAATTCCAGAGGAACATTACAAAGTCATCTGCTGGGAGTGGAGTGGGGGAAGGCTTCCATTTTAACCTGGGTCTGTCTGTTTTTTTCCAGTCTACTCATTTTGTATTAAGTCAATCTTGCTGTTGTTTCAGCTTGGTAACCAGGTGCTTAGAGGATGACAATGTTCATATGCAAAACACAGCAGGACGAAATGGTAGTTGGCCATCTCAGAGGTCCTCTGTAGGCAGCATGCACCACAGGCCTACCCACTTGGTTTAACTCCTTCCACACACCATTGCTCACTGGGTCTCTTGAACATCTTTGGCAAAATCTAACTCATTTGAGGTTCTTGCTCTGTTGAAAAGTACAAAAAAATCTTTGATTAATATGTGTTTCCCACAAATGCCAGTGCCACCCAGTTGATGCACAAGTAATATGATGAGAACACAGGAGAGTGAGGGAGCACAGGATTGAGTGTCTCTTAAGGTGGGTGATATGAGGAAAACAATGGATTTCCCCCCCCCATTTAACTTGCTTTTGATATTACACAAAGTGAGAGGCATTGAGTAATTTACTCAAGTATCTGATTCTGTTTTGTTTTGAAGTGCAAGGGAAGTAATTTGACCTTTGTTAAATACTTTGATCATGGAAAACACACAATGTTCTCATCTTGCTCCAGGAAGTGCAGGCACCAGCTCATCTTTCCACAGTCACCCCAGAGCACAGCGGTGTTGGCCACAGTGGTATTGCCCACATTTCCACTCTAGAAACAGGTTGGATCGGCTTCATGGGAAGCAAAGAAGCAAATTATTTACTGATGCCTTAATATTATAAATACGGATTGCCAATCAGAAATTGTAAATCACATAAGTTGACTCATTAGACATGGATTTCCAAGTGCCCTACTAACCTCTAAGGTTAAGTGTTAACTTATGCCCTATGAGTCTTGAATATGCCTAGTTTCCAATGAGCTGGGTTGTTATGATCTGAATTTCATTATGGGTACTTTAGTTATGATCCAAACATATAATGGAGGGCTCAAAAGACGGCTTAGTGATTAAACAAAGACATATAATGGCTAAAAACCACTTAGTGATTGGTTCAGAGTCTTGACTGTGATAGTGAGCTACACAAGGAGAGTAGGGACAGAGTCTGTGAGCTGACAGGCAAACTCAGTCTTAAAATATAACCTAGATTCTACTGTAACTGCCAGGAAACATTGTGGAAATCATGCATCAAAATCTCAATTTCCTCAGATGAGAAATGGGAATAATGACAGGAAATATTAAGTGAGATAATCTATTCACTGAATCAGTTGCTTGCAGAGTGCTACCTCTGAGTCGGAAATTATTCTAAAGAAGAAAAGGCACCCACTTCCATGCAAAAGGTGCTCATGTGAGAAAGAAGAAATGATTGAGAAATGTTCATATGTTAGTAAGTGTTGTTTCGACAATTGAACAGTATAATATGGGAGAAGGCCAGATCCAGGAGTGCATGTTTCTTTATGGAGTCATCAAGGAAGCTCTACTTGAGGACAAGTCATTGAGCCAATTGATGACTAACTAACATGAAGAGGAATATGATGTGATGAGAATTTGGCAAGCACAAAGGTCCTTTGATTACAGCAAGCACATTGATGTGTTTAAGGCATAGAAAGGTCAAGTATAGTAGCATGGTGATCAGGAAGATGAGCAGGAGACAAGTATAGAGTTCCCTGTAAGCGGGGTATGATGGTACATGTCTTTAATACCAGCACTTGGGAGGCAGAAGAAGGCATATCTCTATGAGTTTGAGGCCAGTCAGGTCTACATAATGACTTACAGGACAGCCAGGGTTTCATAGTGAGACTCTGTCTCAAAACAAAACAAAAAAAGAATTCACCATGAGTATACTGAGAAGATGCCATTCGGAATCTTAAGGATGATCTAATCTTATTTCTGTGATGCATATACTACCCAGGATGCTGAAAAGAAAATAGGTTGAATGTAAATCAATCCTAGAACAGGAAGAATTCGGGTGTGTGGGGGTGGGTGGGTGGGTAGGATGGAGATAGGGGTAGACTTTTACATAGAACCAAGAAAAGTGGCTTCAGGAAAGGGACATGGAACGTGGAAAGTGATGCTGAAGAGGAATGATGGGTAAACAAGACAGCTAGTGAGAAGAAACAAATGGATTTGCCTTGCAGGTGTGTAAAGGACTTAGCACATCTGCTGCTTTGCAATGATATATCATTTAAATGCACATAAAATCCCCAAATCTTGTCCCTTCTTGAAAAGTGAGGCAGGGGAGTCTTTGTCACTGCTCTGTAGCATGTCTTGTTTTTATGCACTTTGATGAAAATAGTCAAAAATACCTTTTACTCAACATGCGGGTGACTTGGAGCTTTGTTATAAGATTTTTGTTTTTGTTTATTTTGCTGGGTTTCTTTTTGATTGTTGTTATTGTTATTGTTCAAATGGTAGTTTCCAAACCAAAATTTAAATCCTCCATTTTGTTGAAACATTTGAAAACCAACTGGCTATCAAGTTGGCAGGTGTTAGGTAGGAACTAACACCCTTGATAATGATAAATCATGCTCATGGGAAGAAGGCTGTAGACAGGTGACTAATGTAATACTTGCATCATTTTTACTTCTGGCATGATGGATTTTGTTTGTTTCTTTGTTTGTTTGTTTGAGTTTTCATTTAAGTACCACTTGCTTTTTTTCTCACTGGTAATTAGTTAATGAGAAAGATAGCTTTGTGAGGAAAAAAAAAGGTCTTATAATATCTCAACATTTTACAGTGATAGCTTATTGCTTTCAATATAAATAATTCTTCTAAATATGCTTCCAGATAAATAGGCAATGTACCAGTACCATAGTCTCAAAGGAAATAACAATATTTAATGTACCAGTAGCATATTCTAAAGGGAAGTAGCTGTATTTAATTTTCCTTGTTCTAATATTAAATACTAAAATTGAGGAAGAATAAATAAGGAAAATTGAGGAAGAATAAATAAGGAAAGGGAAGTATTGCTGAGTATCTGCATGCTTGTTTCTCTACAAATTGCTTAAGGTACACATTTGCAGGCTGCCATTGCTGGGGATCAAACCCAGGTCCTTATGTACTCCTGGCAAGTACCCTACCACTGAACTAAGTCTCTCGGCCCTTGACCATTCATTTCAATAAGAGAAGCCACATGTGTCTAAACTCAAAGAAAATGAATGATCGAAATTTGGCCCTCATTTTGTTTACTGTGTCTTTTTTAAGTTGAAAACAGACACTAGATGCTTTGACAATTTGCTGTGATGTCTGAAGTGGGAAATATGAAATGACATTGGAGAAAGTGATGCAGCTTTCTCTTTTTGCTCCTACTTAATTTTCATATAACCGTAGAGGGGCCACCTGGGCACATCTACTTGAACCCCGTTTGAAAGAATAATCCATCACAGCAAATGTATGAGGATGGATGGAGGGAGAGAAATACTCCAGTGTTTGAAAAATAGATCATCACACATGTAGTCTCTGCCAACTGTGTACCAGAAGGTACGATTGCTACAATGCAGAAAAACCTCCATTGCATAAGCATTGAAAAGGAAATGTAAGCTCAGGGAACCTAAGTAATCTGTTCTCAAAAGTGTTAGCTCTATTACGTGCACAGGCATTACCTTTTTTGTTTCAGGGATAAAAGTGTAAGGTAGAGATCTCGTTCTGTTGGAATGATAGAAGAATACATTCTTTGTAAATGTGAACAGCTGTGACCGGCCCTTGCTGGGTGGCAGTCTTAGTACAGATGGAACCCACCAGACCATCCAGAAGCTCAGGGGAGGGGGTAGTTCTCATACTGGGGAGGATGAAAGATGCTTACAGGTTGACGTATAAGAGGAAATCAGCAAAGCCTTTGAAACAGCAGATTTTCCCGTTTCTGAGCACAGACCGTGGTTTGTGAGGGCAGCTAGAAGGCATGGAAAAAACCAACATGGAGGATGGCCAGTGAGAGATCAAAGGCAGGGGAACCTCAAAGCTCTGGAAGTGAAACAAGTCGGATATAGCATGAGGAGGACTTCAAAGATGGGGAACAAGATCATAAAAATAGTTTGAGTTGTCAAGTCTAAGAAGTGTGCCAGTTCTGTCACATTCTGTTTCCGGGAGGGCTGTAAAATGGAAGATACTTTCTATTCATGTCCATTTAATTACGCATATCTCCCCATGTATCTCAGCCAATTTGTAAAAAAATAGGTTATACTATGCTCAAACACAAACTCCTTTTCTTATTCTTTCAATAGAATACATTCTCTTAGCATCAGTTTTAACATGTATACTTCTAAATGCAGGGTTACATCAGAAAATCAATGTGAAAGCATTTCATAAATGTAATGCATGGGACAATACCAGGGATAGAACAGTACTTAAGTGTTTGGAAGTTTATAAAGGGGTTGGAATTCTGCCGTTACTAATATATGCAGCTTCCGTTTGGGTCTTCAAGAGTTATGGCATAAGTTGAAATCTTGCTTTAAAAACAAGCAATAGTTGTTATGTTATTCTTTAAATCAAAGTATAGAAAAATGAAATGCCCAGCCATTTTTAATGCAGATTCCTATTTTGAAATTAATCTGCTTTAAAGTCATCTATATTTGCTAAAGAACAACAAATAACAAAAAAAAATGATGAATGCAACTCATAAAACATGATTTTATACAAAATTGTCTCCAGTTTGTGTTTCGTCAGTGTTTATGAGAAAGAAACTTCTCATAGATGTATCATTTAGCTAAAGACTGATTGTTATAATTTAGAAGAAAATATTCACATAAATGTATTTTTGGCAAACAACCCCCCCCACATGGGCCTATATTTTAATTCAGCTATTATTCTATCCCCATATATTAAGTTGAAACAGAAAGATTAGTAATTTTAAAACAAAAGTAAAACATACTTCATTCTAAAAATCTTTCTTGGCTGGGAATTTCCTTATATGGTTACATTTCTAGGACTATCAGAATTTGCCTTTTTCTCTTGGCCACCATTTTATGGGCCAAACACCTGGATCTGATGGGAAAGGGGCACTTCCTCCCCTGGCTTTTCTAATTATCCTCTCATAGATATGTGTGCTTCATGCTTGTTAAGAAAGTGGCCAGGGTTTAATATCTGTCATTATAACACACAGTTAATTGTGGCATTTTCAATGACTTTTCAAATTAAATACATTTTTAATTTCTTTAATAAAACAATATTGAGAGGTACCTTTAAAAACATTAGGGCTACAGATGTTTTCCTTTATAGTGTTAATTGATTTAAGGTCCATCAAAATGTTGTTAAAATGTCCAGAAGTTCACAATAATGATGGCACATGGATCAGATTAAAATTCTTTTTATGCAGGGGAAAAAAAGAAAAGAAAAACAACCTCCAAACCAAATAGCTTATTCTCCTCCATTCAGATATATTTGGCGAGTGCATTGCAGCAGCCAGGTCATAGCTAAAATTTTACTCTTAATTATTTATTCTCTTACTTTATAATAATAAAAAAGAAATATAAGGGGTGTATATAACATATAAACTCATAAAAAAGGAGATATAAGAGGTGTGTATAACACATAAACTCATACAGATGCTTAGTACACGTTTTGGTTTTGTGAAGACAGACAACCATACATTTTCTATTTCAATTTGTTCTTCTGCTTTACAACTGTGCCAATTTACTAACCTTTATTTTATTATTTCTTTTTAATTTTGAGATCATAATATAATTACATCATTTCCCCCTTCCTCCTTCCATATGCCTGTCCTTGCTCTCTTTCAAAATCATGGCCTGTTTATTCATGAATTGCTGTTACGTGTGTGCGTGTGCGTGTGCGTGTGCGTGTGCGTGTGTGTGTGTGTGTGTGTGTGTGTGTGTACATTTAAATTTCCAAACATATCCTGCTCAGTCTGTGTAATGTTATTTGTAGGTAGGTTTTCAAGGTTGACCATTTGGTGTTGGAGACTCTATTGGTGTGCTGTTCCCTGGGGACGACTATTTCTCCTGTTGCCAGCATTCTTTGCCTATAGTTCTTTGTGTAGGGTTGAAGCCTTGTACCCTCCACCCCATCTGCTTTGGCATACCTATTGTCCTTGTTCAGCTCACATGAAGGCAGTCATGCTGGTGAGACTTTGTGAATGTAGCTTCAGTTGATAAAAATACAGTATTATTTTTCAGTCCTTTGGTTAGGCTTCGCTCTAAAGATATTTTAATTACCTCTTACTTCATTTCAACCATGATTCCCTGATATCAGAGAATAAATAATGTGCTCTGTAACCTGAGAAAGCAAAGGTGAAGGAAGGTCTCATGAAGTTCACGTGAACGTGTGTATAACAGTAGTATTTTAATAAAAGTAAAATTGTGTTTTTATAGAAAATAATGAATATTAAAATTAAATTTTAAATGCTTATTATTTTTTGGTTAAAGTTATTATGAGTTGCAGATGCACAAATACTGAAGAAAATTTGTCTAAGGAGAAATTACAATGGACTGGATCTATTAAAACAATTCAATTAATTCAGTGTAGTTATCTTTTTTTCATGATTTATTTCTCTTTTACTTTCATGGAGTTTATATTGCACAGATGTAGTCAAAATAAGTAATTTTTTGTACAACATATAATGGGATAGGAAGGAATGGAAATCTCTTTCATGGGCATCACTATTTTTAAATGACACATTTACTTGGAGTCTGTTGGGTACTTTACACAACATTCAAAGGGGACATCATATCATTTACAAAAACTTCAAGAGTTCAAAAACATTTACGGGTGAGAATGTTGTCAGCTACAAAGATCTATGAGGAGGGTGAGCAAACCAGTATTAGTGTGTGTTCACTGTGAGAACTATACAGATACCCACAACTGTCTGTGCTAGGCACAGTTTACTCCTTGTTTCAGAGCCCGAGAGTCTAAGCCATAGATATTCATTAGGCCATGCTCTCTTTAAAAGAGACCCCTGCAACCACGTAAGTAATGATTTCAGATAATGTTTGTTAGGGAGAGTAAACACTAAGGGTTACAGATGTGTGTCTACTGTTCGCAAATGGAAGGAGCCCGGATCTGTTATCTTCAGTTTTTAAATTAAAAGATATTGTTGCTTTTCTTTCTTTCCTACCTCTGCCTTTCCTACCCACTGCCCTTTCCTGGTCCTGGCACCTGTTGCTACAGGATAAGGGCCTGGTACAGAGGCTGTGGACTGTACAGGGGCTACGGAGGCATCTTAGATATCCAACTAGCAGTTGATGCCAGACCAAGGAGCCAGGATGCAGAACTCTGTTACACAGCACAGGGCTATCTTCTCATGCATTGCTCCACCTTCTCTGAGGAAGTTAACCGACTTTGTGTTTTGCAAGAAAGTCACGTCATGGAGGCGGGTTGCAGGGTGGGTACATAAGGGAAGTCTAGTTTCTGTGAGGTGGGAGTTGAGAGCTCAGACATTGTTCATGGTCTTCCAGATGGACGTCAAAGCCAAGGCACCACATCCTGTGACTAAAAATCGTTAAAGGGAGCAGACATGTATTTTAGAATAACAGAAAAGATATCTAATGATATCTCCTTATCTAACTATAAGGAGATGAAATCAGAAAAGTAAAATTTATTTTACTTAAAATGGAAGTTCTGTTGTGTTTATAGGATGTGTAAATTCTACTGTAGGATGAAGTAAGAACATGTTACTCAGATTGCACATATGTGTATCTGTGTCCATGTTAAATGCTTTGATTTAACTTTTCTATAGAACAAGATTTATGCTCTGATCTAAAACATACAGTTACTAGAGCAGTGAAAATTATCCAGGTGCCCTTGTTAATCAATCACTCTTATTTAACTAAAAATAAACCCCTTGGAGATACTGCCCTAAAATCACACACATACCTGTGATGAAGTGTATGTGTCTATGTCTCCCATTTAGTGGGCAAATCACTTATAATTTCAATAGTGTTTTCATTTCAAATTCTCTTGCTGCTTCTAGATTCTGACTAAGTCCGAAAGCATAAGTTAGGAAATATTATGAGAAACCTTTTTTGCTTGTATTTTTTCTCAATTCCCACCAAAATAGAAATATCAGAAGTCTGTAGAAGTCCATTTTTGCTGAGTTTCTGGCCCTTAGGCTTCCTCCCAGCTTCAGATCTTCAGTGGTGGCTTCACGGAGCCTCTGAGCAGTTGTACTCAGTGTTCAATAGCCATTGTCCCACATCTCTCCCTTCTTCCTGAAGGGACAGAGATGTCCCTACCTTTCCTATACCATCAGCTCTTGTATATCAGTTAAACATGGATGGTAGCATTTCTTTCATAATTAGACAGAAATAGTCCGATTATTGTTGGTACTTAAAGAATGTGCTTAATTAAATTTAAACTCTATGAATAGTAGGGGAGAGAGAGAGAGAGAGAGAGAGAGAGAGAGAGAGAGAGAGAGAGAGAGAGAGAGAGAGAGAGAGAGAGAAGGAGGAGGAGGAGGAGGAGGAGGAGGGGGAGGGAGGGAGGGAGAGAGAGAGAGGGAGAGAGAGAGAAATGTCTAAGATCTGGAAACTTTGAAACAGTTGAGGTTTCTTCATGCACACTGAGAGATGGCTTTTTAAAAAACTGCTTGCCTCAATTCTTCCTAGCATAAATCTGAATTGCCCTTCACATTGAATTTTATCATCTCAAACATGTCACTTTCTGTTTGTGACTATTGTGTTAATTAAACACTGCTATTTGTTTAATTAGCTGTTTCGTGTGTCGTTTTACCTGCATTTTGGTTGAATCCTACTGTGTTTTGTAGGTTTCCTCTTTGAGGTGCTGTTGACTGAGTTCAGGACCTCATCTTTGCTAAGCACACACTCTGGTTTGAGCTGTTTCCCCAGCTGCAGATGTATTTTTAACACACTCATATTGTCATTATCCTTTACATTTCCTCTTCTGTGAACATATTACTTACTGTGGCAAAAATTTTCTATGAAGTTGTGTAAAAGAAGGGCATGCATCTGAGGACCAGGTGACAGACTGACAACAATGGCCAGAGGTCACAAGGTTTTCTGCTATGTCAAAGACTGAGACTGTGCTTGTGTTCATTTTTCTCTTTGGGAGAATCTTAGAGTTTCTGGAACACCCTGAGAAACTCAGAAGGGGAGTCTAGACTCCATTCTCCTTCTTCCTAAGAAGAGAGCTCACAATAAAATGTAGATGACTTTTCCACCAGGGCCTCAAGATGTTGTCCAGCTTGAATCTACTGCTAGTAGAGTGCTTCACAACGTGGAACTCTGCTGCCCTGGAGTTCTGCACCTGCCACTCTACCCTCAAACTTCCACCTCTAACCACACGCCTATTTGCTAACTTTCACACCAGATCTTTGAGAACAATACATTTAGTAAACTCCCCATCTTTTCTGAGTCCTTTCATGGTGGAGTTGAAAGAAACCTTATAGGTCAGCCATGAGAGTCAATGTCTGTAAGGCTTCTCTCATCCATCCTCACTATTCCAATGTTTTCTAGAGGCTATTTTAAAAGGGCCAGTCATAATCCTTCAACTACTCAAATGAATTGAAATTCATATTTTCAAAATCTTGCTCTATCTAACCCTGAGGCTCTCAGACCGTTTCCTCAGGATTCCTTGAACAGTCTTCAGACAGTTTCATCCTCAAACACAGTTGTGAACTCTACCGTTTCCATGTGCATTATGTGTACTTTTACCATAAGAACAACAGTTAAAATATTTATTTTAATAATAATAAACAACCCAATATGTGCTAATAAAAATGACAAACATATGAAAAAACATTCAGTAGAAATAGTTTTGTAGTTCTTACAAGTCTTTTTTGTTTGTTTGGTTTGGTTTTTTTGTTTGTTTCTTTGTTTTTTCCAGACAAGGTTCCTCTGTGCAGCTCTGGCTGACTTGGAACTACTTGGTAGGCTAGGCTGGCCTCAGACTCAGCGATCTGTGTGATCCTGCCTTTGGAGTGTTGGGATTAAAGGCATGTGCCACCATGCCTTGCATTCTTACAAGTTCTTCTTCTTTTTAAAATCTGTCTTCTTAGAGAAGTGCTAGGGTCTCACACTTGCTTTTCTATTCAGCTTTTGCAATGTGAGATGCTTTACCGTTTCTGGAAAGATCATTTACTAGTGAGAGAATGAGGGAGACAAAATTGCTTTTTGGTATTATCATAAAAATAATACTACATATACTACTCAATAATTTTTTGTTTGTTTGTTTGTTTTTCGAGGCAGGGTTTCTCTGTGTAGCTTTGCACCTTTCCTAGAACCCACTCTGTAGCCCAGGCTGGCCTCAAACTCACAGAGATTCCAATTCAAAAATTCCACCAGAGGCTCTTTGAGACACCATGAGTGTCTAGAACATGTTCTTTTTTCTTTTTCTTTCTTTCTTTCTTTTTTTTTTTTTTTTTTTTTTTTTTGGTTTTTCGAGACAGGGTTTCTCTTTGTAGCTTTGTGCCTTCCTGGAACTCGCTTTGTAGACCAGGCTGGCCTCGAACTCACAGAGATCCACCTGGCTCTGCCTCCCGAGTGCTGGGGTTAAAGGCATGCACCACCACCGCCCTGCTAGAACATGTTTTGCAAACACTGACTTCAGCCATCAGGGTGGGATTGTCTCCTTAGAGTAGCATAGAACATGACAATACTGCAAGCATTTGAAGGTGTTTATGACATCTTCACCGATGCTACGCTTCCTTAGAAAAGAACATCTTACCTTTGCTCTTGTTTTCTTTTCATTCTTTATCACACCTTCTATACCTTCATCCCCTTTCCCATTCAGCTGCTTCTGGACACTAAAACTTTTGGTTCCATTGCCAGTGAATGGCACTAGAAACTGCACTTTTAGGACCTGGTAATTTGATCCAAAAAACATGTATCTTCCCCAAACTGGCTATTGAGAAGTTAGCATGTCCAAACTGGTTGGCTATTCATTGTATATTTGTAATTATGAGACACATTTATGGAATGCAATGTGATGATTTGATTAATATGTAAATCATATAGTTATCAACTAAGAGTAATTAGCATACATACACATCACCTCATACAACTATCTTATGAGAAGACTTACAAACCCTTCTTCTGTTTAGTTTGAAATGCATAACACATTACCATTAATTATAATCACCTCATTGAGTAACAGAACACTGGTCCTTAGTTTCTTCCCATTTACTTGTAACTTCATACCTGTCACTTCTCTCCCCATAACCTGATAATCAATATTCTATCCTGTTCTCTTATGGGGTCAATTCTTTAAAATTCTACAGATGAACGAGATCATGTGTTATTTCTGTGCTTATAGCTTATTCCCCTAGAGGTCAGTCCCTGTGGTTACAAATTATAAAATTTCATCCTTTATTTTTATGACGAACAAGTGATGTCATGATCAGCTTATCCAGATTTAAGCAATGTGCTTGCTCCATGGTATATCAGCTATTTTAATAATAGTGATGACATAAGACAAGTAATTATCAAAACAGTTGGCAAGAATAAATACTTACTGTGCTAGAAGATATTATGTTTAATGAGTATATTAACTCCTTCGCCTACTCTTACAGTAACTTGATGGTGAATACACTTTTTTTTTATTCCTGCGTTATATAATCTTTAGTTCATAAGAGTTAGACAGTTGTGACAGTATAACTAATAGGAGCTGAAGAATTGATCCCCAAACACTTGAAAGAATCATCAGTCTCACTGGTTTTCCAAGGTTGTGCTTTGATATGTGTATGCACATATGTAAGTGAATATTTTTATATTTTTATAATTATAATAATTTTATAAGTGATATATAATACAATATTTTATATTATAATTATATAATTTTATATAAAATTATATAATTTTATAAGTGAATAATTGCGAATGAATTTCTGACTGAAACATTATCATTGAATTGAATTTTTGATAGAAATGTGAAACACGGAGGGAAATGGAAAGAAGAGAAGAAAGGAGAAATTCATTAGGATTGTTGAAATCCATAAAGTATAGGTCCCTCCTGATGTATGTCTGATTTTCAGCTTAAACCCAGATGGCTGGCGGCAGAACACTGCGTTCTTCTCCTCCAAGGACAATGTCACAGACACAGCTGAGACTTTTAGCTATTTTTCAGTTATGTTTCTTTCTTTTTTTTTTTTTAATGTCGGTCTGTTGAAGTATAGCATCAAAATATTTCAGGAAGGAACTGGGAAAATTAAGGTTTCTCTCTTGAGTGTGAAGGCTGCATCTCAAACCCTCATTCTAGGCCGGCCACTCCCTGTGTGCAGGTGTCTGTCACGGGGCAGAATGAGCACAGTGCTCACTGGTGAGGGACAGCTTGAATGAGCCTGGGCTCATGCCAGAGCAAGAACTGCTTGCCAGAGAGAAAGGGAGGGTGGGAGGGAGGGAGGGAGAGAGAGAGAGAGAGAGAGAGAGAGAGAGAGAGAGAGAGAGAGAGAGAGAGAGAGAGAGAGAGAGAGAACCTGTGTCCTACTTCCCAAGTCTCTGCAGTTAGGAAGTGTGACAGACCCCTGAGCCCAGGATCACCTTCCCGGTGAATGAAGACACTCTGCCAACACAATAGCACCGCAGGCAAGACTGAACTTACCCTACTTCTTTTGTGTAATTCTGCAATACCTGGTCCCGAGCCCCGCTGAGTACACCTGCTCCCTTCTATACCTAGTTGAATTCCTTTCTTTTCAGGCTATTAGCAAAGCCAAAGCAAGCTGCTGGTGCTTACAATTTGAATAACAATGGTCTTTAACTTTTTCTGTTTTTTTTAAAATGTGGAGCTGTCAGGAGCACTGTTAGCTACATGATCCCATTATCTAATTAAGGAAGCTTGAACGTCTTCGAACTATAAAAGGGCACAGATGGATTTGTCGAATTAGATGAGCTCAGTCCTCAGTCTGAGTAATTCAAGATGCCAGCAAGCTTCTGGGAAGAGCTGAAGGAGTCAGTCGAGGTAGAAGCTTAGTCTAATGAACATGGTCTGAGGAGGGATGATGGAGTCTCGCAGCTGCTCTTAATCAGTTCTGGTGTGGTGGCCATAGTATATAATTTTGTTATGCAAAGCAGTTTGTGGCCATCGAGACAGTAGGCTTTAATGCCAGACTTCTTGAATCCGATCTCTGTTCTCTCTTCACTTCTCTTGGGGAGTTAGTTAAACGTTTCTGTGCCCCAGTTTCACTAGCTATAAATGCTAGTTACTTGACTGGTTACTTCACAAGTACAAAGGAGTAAAGTAATTGGCCATAGAAACCATCAAATGCCCATTACATGTTATTATCACTACTGTTATTTTTTAATTATTCCTTTAACTATGGCAAGATGCTACCTGGTCGGTAACGGGGATCACACAAAAGAATATTTTGCAAGTTTGAGAACATAAGAAAAAGAAAAGTTTTTTTGTATTACTAGTCACAGTAAACTATTTAGTATTTCTAAAATATGTATTTTTTTTTTTTTACACTCCACGTGCTTTTGTGTCATCTAAGGAATGTTTTGTGTATTAACAAGAATGCACAGAAGTAAGCAAAAGACGAAATAAAGTTACTCAGGCAATTTTCTACTACAGATTTTATCTATTTGTATGAAAGAAAGTAAAGGCATATAAACAGACACACACTCTCTCAGAAAGTTGGTCTGTGGATCACGGAGGAGAATATGGTCTTTTATTTATGTCTGTGGTGAGCTGTGAGAAAAAAGGAACAGAACATCTTCCCATATTTAAAGGGAACTGTGTGAAGATGAGAAGTATTTGTCTGGAACACTTGCTTGAAATTAGTTCTGCTGTAGTTGTGAAGTGCATTAACCACAAGAGCGTTAGGTTTAATAGAAAGGATAGATCTGAAGATGCTGCGAACGAGAAAAACGACATCTCTACTTGTCCTTTGGAGAACAAGTCTAACGTGTCCCTGTAAGTTTGTAACCCTGTCATGAGGGCAAAAGGCAGACGCTGCTATCCACTTCTCAGTAGGAAAGCAGAACTTCTTGACGCACTCTTTTTGAGTAGTGTTTTTAATAGTGGCTGAGAAGGGGACATGTTGAAAACCATCACATGACTGGACACAGTCACGTGCAGTTGTCTTTAATGGCAGCTTGTGAGTGTTCTGAAAGTCCAGGAGGCTCTCAGCTGCATGTGTGGATCTGTTCTGGCCTTCCCCTTCCATGTCTCCTTCAGCCTTGCCTGTGTGAAGCCCTCTAGCCACTGCTTGGGAAGATAACAGACTCTCTCCATGGTCACTTTCAGCCCTGGTAGTTAGCTTGAGAATCAACACCCCACTCTGCCTCTGCTCTGCCTTTGAACTCCTCATGGGCTCCTGCGTGTTATGGAATGTTTCTCTCAGTTTTGTGCAATGCACATGTCAGTGGTGGTTTTTGTTGAAAAGAGAAAGACTTTGGTATCACTGCCCTATGAACACTGACTTAGGCCTCTCATTTGGAAAGTATCTTTTGGATCTGAAGAGAGTAGAGACAGTACCAAGGAGATTTTTTTTTCCCTAGGGATAGATATACATTTTGTTACTCATTATAATTTTAATGAATGTCCTTTGACATCATGGGTTGGGCATGAGAACTAAACAGCTGAATTGGCAGCTCCCCAAATGCAGCAGATTCCGCTGGAGATGGCAGCACCCTTGAGCCAGACCCCATCTGCAGGTTAACTGTGTAGTTATAATCCTGATCTCTACAACGCCATATCCTACCTAGTGTGTATAACTGACTTCCTTTCTCGGTTCCGCCCTGTCTGATTGGTAAACGCAACTGAAGCGTTCAAGGGTGGGCAAGGCCCAGCAATAAATACACAGCACAGAGGGTTAGGTATATCTGGCCTTGGGGTAAATACGTTCTGACTGACGTATTGAGGATAAGTGGCAGAAGGCACAGACAGAGGATCATGAGTTTGAGGCTAGCCTGGGCTAATAGTGTCTTTAAAATAAGATAAAATTATAATAGAAGGAAACATGGATGAATCTCTTTCCTGCAATAGGAAGACAAGGTGTGTGTGTGTGTGTGTGTGTGTGTGTGTGTGTGTGTGTGTGTGTGTGTATGTGTGTTTACCTACAAAGAATAAATGACTATTATCTGCTCAAATACTCACTTTTTTTTTTAATTTTTCCGAGATAGGGTTTCTCTGTGTAGCTTTGGCACCTTTCCTGGAACTCATTTGCTGGCCTCAAACTCACAGAGATCCGCCTTGCTCTGCCTCCCAAGTGCTGGGATTAAAGGTGTATGCCACCACCGCCTGGCTCAAATACATTTAAATATAGAGGACATCTGTTTACATAGACTTGAATAATAGTGGTGAAACACATGTATGTGTGATGTGGTGTGAGAGAGAAGTATGTGTGCGATGTCTGTGTGTATGTGTGTGTGTACATACATTACACGTATGTAGCAAATAGAGCATGGGACAATGGAGAAGGACATTTGGTGACCATGATAGCCTTAGAACAGATTTCTTGGTCTTAATAGATCTTTGCTGGACTAAAGGTTTTTACAGATTATTTGTAAAAGTAGTTTATTTTATAAGGAAGATTAAAATAACAAAATTATGTCGGTGCTGTAGCAAATATAAAATAGCAAGAATTTATGTTAATTTGCTAATTCAGGTGAAGCTTTGATGAAAGGACAACCTTTTAGTGTGCAGAAAGAATAAGTGAGAAGATGCTGGACCAGAAACAGACCTCAAGGGCATACAGCATCTCGTGAGCAGAGCAATGCGATCTTGATGTAATAGGTCTTCCAAGACATACTTCCATCATTTTAAAATACTAGGATCATTTTCATCTGTCACTATTAGTTAAGTAATTTTTAAATTTTTATTTCATGTGCATTGATGTGTTTGCCTGCGTGTATCTCTGTGTGAGGGTGTTGGATTCCCTGGAACTGGAGTTACAGACAGTTGTAAGCTGCTATGTGTATACTGGGAACTGAACCAGGGTCCTCTGGGAGAGCAGCCAGTGCTCTTAACCACTGAGCCATCTCTCCAGCCCTCCTTAAGTAATTTTATTCCAAAAATTACAAGACCTCTCAGTAAAGTTCTATGGATTACTGTGTCACTTTTCTTGGTATCCAGATGTCATACATGGTAAAATACAAATGGAGTTAGAGAACCAGAGTCTAGACAGACTTAGAGCGACGCCAACAGCCATCCAAGCATCAGACACTCCTCTGTCACTGTATTCTTTGTGTCCTTGCCTTCTTACTTGCCATGCCCTCTGCCTCCCGAGGCTGCCACACACGTACACCTTTCATCAGCCTTCTAAAAAAGAAGAACAGAAAGGACAAAACGGCCATAGTTTTTTACCTTGTAATGCTTTTGTCTTTTCCTTTAGAGGTGGGAGTCTTCCCCAAAGGCTTATTGGGTTAGAAATGTACCCCAAGACCACTCATTGCTAGAAATAGTGGGAGGGGTATTTGAGAAATAAAATACATTCATTTTAAAGTTAAACAGGGAAGGTAGTGAACAATAGATCTCATCACATGATTTGGGGAAAGATACATGATTAAAGCTGAGGTGAGAATGGATTATAAGGAATCTGGAACGCTTGTAACAGGGGAGGGGGTAGAGGAGGAGAAGGAAGAAGAGGAGGAGGAGAAGATAATGATGATGGTGGTGGTGGTGATGATGATGATGATACAAATACTTTTTAGGTTAGATGAAAAGTATGCATGGCTGAGTCTGAACCTAGTGTGGCAGAGAAAAGCAACTCTGGAAAAGCTCTATGGAAAGAAAAAACAAGGGAGAGTCCACAGATAGTTCAAAGTCCCAGACTATCTAGGACTGTGTTCTTTTTCTATGAAAGAATTAAAGAGAATTAAGAATTTCCTAAAGGGAAAACTAAGAGAACAGAGCAGAAACCCACCATCTATACATAAGAACAGCAGTAAGATCACCAGGGAGCCATGATACATTTCACTAGGAGCTGTTTGTATAGGCACAACAGGCAACACATAGCATGCAAGCTGAAGAACGTGAACACTTGGTCAGTGGCCTTCTCCAGAAGGAACTGTTTCCTGAAGCCTCCCTAACAACAGCAGCTTCAGGATGGTGAGCATAAGACAAGTACAGAGGAAGAGGTTGTGCTTGGGGTAAAGTGTTGTCATCCTTTATGAAAGTATTTATGAAGATAAAACCAAAAAATGCAATTCTTTACATCCTTCATATCTTTTTTTAAAAATGAGTTAAGCTGTTTGATGAGTGTTATAGATTGGGCAGTGTGATAGAGCACAGTTTATGACAAGGGCGGTCAGACATCATAAAAGGAAGGCACTGGGGACAGGTGAGTGGGTGTTAGCCCAGAAAAGCCTGGCAGATGAGAACAGCCAACCTGTCCAGTGATGGAGGAAAAATCAGCTCTAAGGATTAGTCACTGCCAAACAAACTTTCAAATCTACCACAGTTTGAACCTTGATAATGAGCTTATTCATTTTTTGTGGTTACCATGCAAACATTTGTGTATTTCTTTGTAATATCTGCTTAGTGTGCCAGTTTGGGATGCTATTTCAGCCATGGTATTCAAAGCAGAACCCATTTCTAATCCAGGATTTCTCTCTGCAAAGCAAATGATCAGCATATTTCTTTTGTGTGACTGCAAAGAGACACAGGCAAGAGCGCTGTAAAAGTCAGGGTTTATTTTAAATGAAACCTAGGATCTTCACTGTCTTTGAGTCTTAAAGCCTACTAAATGATGACATCACTTTACCCAAAGTACCCCTCTTCCTCCTTACTTCTTATGTTCAACATCCCAAGAGAGAGCCTCATTTGGTAAGGATAGTGCATTTTTAATCAGGTATGTACGTGAACTTTCTTTTAGACTTTAGCAAAATGCAGATCCCAAGAGGCTAGCCATACTCTAGTAGGTGGCCCTACATCCAGACATATATTGGCAACACCAAGTGGACTTGGTGGGTTTTACAATAAAACAAATAACACATGAAATTGGCAGGCAGTAGTAGAGAGAGAAGTTGGAAGGGAAGAAAAGAGGAGTGGACTTGATCAAGCAAATTGCATGTGCAAATGAAATTCTCAAACAATGAAAATAACTGATACAACTGTGTTTCTCTGCTCAAGAGTTTCGATTTAGTGTTGTCAGAACATTTTTTTCCATGTTAAAATACCATAGGCTTCCATTTTAGATTTATCTGAGGAGCTTTCATAGAGATGCAGACATGTGTAAGATAGGTCTTAAGTGAAAGAAACCCTGGCATAGCTCGGTCAGAATACACAGCGAATGAGGCATGCTGTATCAAGTAAAATGTTCCTGTTGGTTTTCTTAGCTTTTCTTTCTAAAGAATCAGCACTGTCTGCCTAAATCTCCATGAAGAAATGTTTATAATTATTGAGCAGCATCTTCTGATTTTACTAGGTACAAAAACACATTCAACTTCCAAATATAAATACACATAGCTCCAGGCTTAAGGCTTAATAGTTAAACAAAAACCCACTGACATATGCAAGAAAGGAATGCAAAGGAATGTTCATACTCATGGCTCGTAAAAAAAGAAGCAAACTGGAGCAGAGACCAAAAATAATTAGATAATTGAATAATTTGGGTCTAGAATGAAATAGAAATATTTGTACACTGTTTTTAAAAGATGAATTTTCTCTCATGGATGCCCCCAATACTTAAATGTATGTATTAATATATAAATTATACAATAACTTATTAATTGATGTATAACATATTACTATATATCAAAATCTGATTTGGGGAGAATTATAATGGAGATGTAAACAGCAAATAATTGCCCTTTGTCTACCCTGGCTCCTCCTCCTTCTCCTCCTCTTCCTCCTCTTCCACCTCCTCCTTCTTTTTCATTTTTCTTTGAAAATTTATCCATTTTTTTATTTCTGGATTTTTTTTTTCATTTTTCTTTCAGCTTTGGTACAGTGTTAACCAGGGGTAACTGGAACTAGAGAAGGTGAAATATTACAAGAGAGGGGACTACTTACTACTTTATTACATATCATGTTTACTTACATGCATTATAGTATCGACTCTTATTTATTTATTTTTAATAGATTTTTTTCACATCATACATTTTAATTAGTTTCCCTTCCCCGAACTCCTTCCAGATCCTCCTCACTTCCCCACTTCCCCAAGTCCACATCCTTTTTTTTTTCTCTCTCTCTCATTAGGATACAAACAGGCATAAATAAATAAAATAAGAGAAAATAAAAATAAACCAGACAGGACTATCTAATTAGTACCCTTGAGGTCTTTCTTGTGCTTTGTAGAATTTTAAAAGATCTTTTTATATTTTTTTTCAACCAGGCATGGTGGCACATTCCTATAATACTAACAGCTGACGGGTAGAGTGAGCAGATCCCTGTGAGTTCAGTGCCAGCTTGGTCTACACAGAGAGTTCCAGGCTAGCCGGGGGTTCTGAATGAGACCGTCAGCTTTTGTTCTGTCTTCCCAGTTTATACACAGTTGTCTCCCTTGCACTCACCTGCTCTGTATTCCTCCTAGCAGGACCCCGAAACTACAGGCATGCACACAGCAACAGCATCTAACCTGGATCCTTCCTTTAATAAGTTAAATCCAGAGGACCAAGCTTAAGCATTTGCTTGACATCACCTTTCAGAGGGGCTTGACCTTTCTGACAGCTTCCTTTCAGAGAGTCTGGGCTCCCCCAGCTTCTACCCGAGCTCCGATCTTTTATGACTTTTAGCCCCTGGAGTCTGTGTTGGTATGAATTCCATTCCAGAGACTCTCCTTCCACACTATCTCAATGGCATCACCTACTCCACTGCTTAATGTGTCTTCTGTAGGTTGATTTCTCTGTCTGTCTCCAGCTCCTTCTAAAGACCTGCTTTTGCAGCTGTTTACTTGACACCTCTGGCACATGTCCCATCGGTCCCACCAGTCCAGCTTTAGGGAAACTGTTCCTTCTGTGTTAAGACAAATCCCCAGGCTAGACTGCTCTTCTGTCTCTGGTGATATTATTTGAGAATGTAACAGTCGTTCTGAGATCAAGTGAGTGATTAGGCATTTACCCTGTAGATGTCAGAACAAAATTGAGGATGGAATTAGGTTGGATATCACAGGTTAGGATGAAATTAACCCAGATTTGTGAGATAATAAATTCCTTGGGGTTTAATCCATGAGTCCTCCTCCTCCTCCCCCTCCTCCAATTCCTCCTCCTCCTCTTTTTTTTCACCTGCTAATTGTAGCAGGAACTATTTTATAACATTTTAAACCATTTAACAGCCTCTTGGTCCACAGCTTCATGACTAACCTTGTACTCCTGACTTCCTCTTTACACAAAACCCAGATGTCCACCTATTTCCCGGCAGCCCGAGGCTGATGCTCAGACTTTCCAGCTGCACCTGGAAGCTCTTTGTCATCAGAATTTCATTTTTTTTTTCTCTTCAAACATGACAAGATCTGATTGGCCTCAAGCTACTTCCCCTGTCGGGGACCTCAGCACAGAGCCTCAATTTCATCCCTCGAGTCCAGGATTAGTGCTGCCAGCCATAAAGAGGACAGCAGGGCTTCTAATACCACCATTGAAAGATAAACTCACAAGTAGTGAATGGCAATTTTTATAAAGCAGTCTTGTGTGTGGAGGACAGGAGAGGTATCATTATCATGCTTTCGTCGTGAGGTTTTCATATTCCTGAAATGTTGGTAGGTGACCTGGCTTCTTCTGCAGTCTTGATCTCCACCAGCCCCCTGGCTATTGTAATGATGGGTCCTGGTTACAAGCACTTCCCCAATGTTCTTCTGGAAATTCCCAATTTCAAAAACACTAGTTCAAAAGATGAAAAAGAAGTTGTTTTTGATTGCTTTGAAGTGTAAATAAAGACTTTTTTAAAAAAAAAAAACAAAAACCTGTAATTTGGAAATAACTTTAGATTAGAGAAGCATTTCAGAGAAAGTATGGATCCTCATGTGCTGTCTGCTCAGCCTCTGCTGATAGTAATATTTGACAAAATGCACATTTGTTAGAAATGGCAGTCAGTAGTACAATACTGCTAGCTAAATTATAGCTTTTGTTTGAATCACATGTATTTTTTTAAAACTGAATGCCCTTTTTCTACTACAGCATCCAACGCAGGACTCCATGTTGTATGTGATAATCACGCTTCCCATGGGCTTCCCTGATTGGTGATGGAGGCTCTGTTCTTCCTTAACCTCAAACCTTTGAGTTCCCAGTAGATGTGCAGAACATTCTTGAATCTAGGTTATATGATGTGTAATTTGAATGTTTAAGTTTTTTCTTGAACATGGATGCTAATTGTAAATAAATTTCAAGATAATTTTATTATCAAATCTAACACGCTTTTTAGGATTGCATAATTTCCCATTAAGAGCATATTGCTGTATGTTCACAACCATCCTGAAGCTCAGACATCTATGCTTTCTGCAGTACTGGCCCCAGGAACAGAGGGAGTTGTCTATATTCCATACTTTGCAATGAATATAGTTGAATGTGTACTACATTTTTCGTGAGCACAGTGAATCATCCACACCCCACATCATACAATAAAAGTAGTTGAATGTTTACTGCAGTTTGCTCTCACAAGTATTAGTGAGTACAGAATTTCTTCTAAAACAACTTTTCAACTGATGTGTGTGACATCCTTTCTGTAAGTGATCATTTCCTGCTTTCGGTTTGCCTTCCTTGCCATGATAATCGCTATCTATCACCCTAGAGGGGCAAAGTGATGGCTAATTCTCTACAAAATCTATCTTTGATGCTCACCACACCACGGCAAGATAGGCTTTCTTCACCTGCCCAAGTGCTCAGATAAAAAAGAAAACATACTGGTAGGACTAGTCCAAACAGTGCTAAGAGGTAGAGTCTGGACTGAACCTTAAGTGTTCCAGCTCATTGTCATTTAAACAGCCCATGGTTTCATAGGACATCAGTTACAGAAACAGTAACCTTGAAATAGTAAGAGGTTGGGAGGGATAGGAGGAGCACTAGAAACTTGATAATTTAGTAGCAGAACTTGCAGAGGGTGGTGTGGTGCTGTGTGAAAGGACAGTGTATTCATCAGAGTGTAACACTAGAACACTTCAGCAGAGCACTGCCACACGTTAACATTCAGATAGATGGATAGACAGACAGTAGATCCTTTCAAGTTCCCATCTTTACTGCCTCTTCGGGAACCTCCATACAATCCCACTGCTCACTTACTTAATTCTGCCATCCATCCTCTATGTTTTTGAAGGTGATACTGGTCGTTGAAGTGTATATATGCAATACAACAGCCATTGCAGTTCAGTAAAACGTGACCACTTCTATGTAAGCATCTTCAAACTGTGGATATTGTATACACACTGCTTGCTCTAAAGGCAAACATATAAGGTTACTCTGTTTTTTAGTCCCTGTCACATGAAGAAATTTATTAGAAAGTACACAGATAAAATATGGCTTCAAATAAATTTATTATAGAAACTATCATCATTAATACATAATTAAAATGATTGATTTATCATAACAATTCAAATAATATAAATACCTGAATTCAATGGGTGATGCTAATGAACAGTTGACAGCAGTTAATGCTAATATGATGATGTGTTTTCCAGGTGGCTACATTAAACTTTCTGTCTTTAACTCACAAAAATGTACCCTATGTAATAAGGTAAACTTCCCACTACACTTTCAAGATCAATATTAACTCAATCGAAGTCATCACCAGCCAAATAACCTGAGTTTCATGTTGTAATTAAAGTATTTCTGTGATTAGAAGCCCACATTTCAGTGATTAAAGATCAAATATAATATGTCAATCATCCTTGACATTTCTAAAGTATTTCTCAGTCCCAGACACCTTATGAAATAGAAAACTCCGGTTCTACCTTATAAACCTGCCTTTATTTAGTGACCAACATAAACATCTAATCTGTTGAAAAGCATATGCCATTTGTCAACTGTAATTAACAAGAAGAAACTAGCTTGTTTCAGCCTGATTCTCTCCTCACTGGGAATAATCTAGTTAGATTATCATGAGACAAAATGGTGTGAAAAAGAAAAAAAAATCCATGAGTTCTATGTTAAAGTCTCCATTAAAGTTCTCTTGTTTTATGTCTTGAGATGACAGACTGTGCAAAGAACTGCATTTCTCTTGTTGCATGCCACACACAGTTGTCTTTCCATGTCAGTAAGTTGCATGAATGAGAGCACATTAGTAAGATGATAATTCAAACAGAATCCCAGTTTCTTCCTTCCTTCCCTCCTCCTTTCTTCCTTCTCCTCATTTGCCCTGCCTTTCATTTTGCTTCTGAAACAGGCTCTCCCTCTCAGAATGTAGCGCAGACTGTCTCACACACCTTCCTCCTCTTCACTCAGCCTCCCGTGTGCTTCAGCCCAGAAACATTCCACCAGCATGGTCAAAGGATGTGTTTTTGCCCATAGGTCATATTATTTCTAAAGGAAGGTAAAGTCCTTTCTTTTTCTTAATGACATCTTTAGTAAACTAGTAGCCAAGTACTACAATGGGTGGGGGAGTTTCTGTGAACATTGCTGATGTCATTGGAAAGGGCACATAGAGGAGGCTGGGAGCATTGTTTCTGAGAACAGCGACAAGAATACCACTTCTCCCTGGTGGCCCCTGAAACCAAGGCTACTGATGTGATTTGGGGTTCAGGTGTGAACACTGTGGTGAAGAGTCAGTAAAGGAAAGACATGAATCAAAAGAGACCAAATAAGAGCAATTTTGCTTAAATGACCATGAAGGATAAGCAGTTGCCATGCCTGTTTCATTAGCTCAATCTCATCCACCCAAGCATGGATGGGGACAGCTGATGCTGGGCACCAGGAAGCCAAAAGGAGTCACATTTCTGAGGTTTTAGTGTAGCTCTCTTGCGATAGGTTCACCATAAACGTTGAGTGTACTTTGACATTTAAAATGCTTCATCCAATCAGAAGGATGATTAGTCAAGTAAACATGAACCTACAAAGAGGCCTTCACTTTTTCCACTCAAAGTTGTGAAAACTTTGTTGGACAATTGTCCAACAGAAGAAACCAGTGACTGATGCGTGTGAGTGAGGGAGTTCCCTAGTGACCTCTAGGAAATAGTCTCAGGGCCTGGCTGACCTGGCATTGCTCTGAGAACATCCAGGGCCCTGAGATTCAGAAATGCCTCCCTGAGGATAGCAGAGCCCACTGTACAGAGATAGACCTGCGTGTGACCAGCTACTTGAAAACCAGGTGGCTTGCTGGGCTGATACCTTTATTGTCACTCATAAGTGTCATTTTTGATAACATCTCTTTAAAGCCTTCCATGAAATGAGGGGGACACACTGAAGGTATGCAATAACATACAACACTGAATGTTGATTAGTGTGTTCAGGCTTCAGGGTACAATGTATACTGTTATGTGGGAATATCACTCAGTGTTTTTGTTCAATATGAGGAAATTATATTGAAACAATTAGGAGAAGTATCTTGCAGAACTCTTATTCAAGATGGTAACCACTTTAAATGCCTAGTTCATAAGGACAACATGAAATTTTGTTTGATGATCATAGGAATGAACTGTGATAAGCAACCACTCATGCCTCTCATTTGTAACACAAAATCCTCTTCTAGGATTGTTTAAATAGTCATAGCACCCCACATCTGTACTAGATACTATGATTTTAGGTCTGTGGACAAAAGCTCACAATATTACTTACTTTATTTTTAACTAATAATGTTTGTACAAATTTACGTGCATAGTGTGGTGATTTGATGCATATGTTATATAGCATTGATGAAGTCAGGATAATTAATGTATTTATTACCTCACTCATTTAGAATATTCAAAACTCTTTTCTAGTTCACTTGAAATATGTACCATTTCTCAAGTCACCCTGTTTAACTGTGGCTTTGTATAATTGTAAAGCATCTCCCTTCTGCCTTTCGATCTCCTCACTGAACTCTGAGAGTCATACCCTTCCCTGTGTTTATGTCTCAAGTTTTTTAGATTCCATGTGGGTAAAATTATTATCATTCCTAATTAATTTCACTTAACCATATGCTCTGACTTCATCCATGCTTTAACATGAGGCAGGATTCCATCTTGTTTGTGACTGAATAGCATTCTTCCACGGTGTAACTCATTCTCTGTATTATGACATGTGTTCATGGGCACTTAGGTTTCCATTTCCTGGCTACTGTCTGTAGAGCTGAAATGAACATGGATGCCTAGATGTCTATTAAGCATAGCAATTTCATTTCTTGTGTACACATATCTAGCAGCCCAAGATTGAGACTGCTTGGTTTTTAAAACCTGAAGAAGATTCTGATTGGTTCAGTTAGGGTTCAAAACCAAGTTAATTGCACACAATACAAAATTCAGTTTATTCCTCAACACACATATTAATATTTTGGGGTTATCAGTTTGCATTTTGTTCTCCATTACATGAATGTAAGTGTAGATATGTATGGAAATTCAAAAGTGCATGAAAATGTCAACAGGGAACACAGCAGTATGTGATGAAATGAAAACCCACGCATGCACTTTCTCACAGTGTGTTTCAACACACTATTGCTGCAATTTTAGTGCTACAGGACCAAAGTTACAAACCTAAAGCGCCATCAGAACTATTTACTGTTATATTCTTTCATAGACCAGATGCTATGTGGGACATAAAGAATGCTGGTTTTACCAGATTCTTTCAGAGGCACATTTGCTGATGTCAAAATGCTGCAAGATGACAATAATGTCAGTAAGAACAATTGCTAAGGTTTATTGAGTTCCTTCTTGTGGAAGGATCTCAAATGACTTCCCAGTAATGAGTCAGAGCAGCCCCATAAATAGATACTATAACCTTCCTGTAACTGAAGATGAATGGATGGAAGTAGCCAAGAGTGCAGAATTTGCTACTAAAATATTTTAATAGGAAAGGTGCATATCATGACAGTTTAAAGTTGGCTGGATACTGCAGTGTGCTTGGGGAGAGCTGGGGAAGTTGACGGTTAAGAAATGCACATAAAGGCTGTGGGTTGGATGGGAAGATGCCTGACCTAGGGAAAGGCAGAGACAGAGAAGGAAGTAGCAGCCCTCAGGAGACCAGTGTCCAAGATCTTTGTTTCAAACAAGGAAAAGGGCAGGGAATGGATTTTCAGAACCCTCTACTACTAAGTGAAAGCATTATGGAGCTTTGAGGAAATCGGACTCTTTGGATTCTGGCTGGCCTGGGATTGAAGTTTGGTGCTGTTGCTTACTTGATTAGGAAACAATTTATTCAAGCCATCCATGTCTTTCTTTCTCATTTAATAAACCATGAGCAGCACCATTTATCAAACAGAGCCGTGGTTCTCAACCTTCCGAATGCTGTGACCCTTTAATACAATTCCTCATGTTGTGGTGACCCCAACAATATTTTTGTTGCTACTTCATAACTTGGAATTTTGCTACTGTTATGAATTGTAAGGTAAAATTTCTGTGTTTTCCAAGGGTCTTAGGCAACTCTCGTGAAAGGGTCATTTGACCTTAAAGGGTTGTGGCCCACAGGTTGAGATGTACAAGCCTATCTTTAAGTAGCTTACAAAGCTAGTAAAAGAGCAAGTTTCTTGACTATCAAGAATGACTTGCAGGCCTGGGAATGTAGCTCAACTGATAGAGTGCTTGCCTAGCATGCCTAAAGCCCTCAGTTTGATCCCCAGCATCACATGAGCCCAGCATGGTAGTGCATGCCAGTACTGCTAGCAAGTGGAGTGAGGGGAATCATAAATTAAAGGTTATCCTTGGCTATGCAAAGAGTTTGCGGGAAGCTGGGGCTACATGAGATCCTCCCTCATACAAATGAATAAATAAAAATAATGTCTGAAAATTGGAGGTCTGTCTGGGACTGTGGGTAGGAAACCAGAGGAGGAAAATTGGATCCAGTTGGGGATTTGGGACTTGTTGATTTTTCCAGCATCTCCTTAGCCAAGGTTGGCTTTGAATTCTCTGTGTAGCCAAGTCTGAGGATGTCTTTCAACTTCCGAGTCTCTTGTTTCTACTTCCTAATTACGAGGGTTACAGGCAGAAGCCACCACACCTGTTTATGGTACTTCTGGGGATTTATGGACGTTAGGCAAGGGCTAGTCTAACTGAATTACAGCCCTAGTCCTAGGTAGGAAACTTCCTCTAACACTTAGATCAGTGATTCTCAGTCTTCCTAATGCTGTGACCCTTTAATACAGTTCTTCACATTGTGGTGGCTGCCTCGCCACCATGCCACCATAAAATTATTCTGTTGCTACTTCATAACTGTAATATAAAAATCTGATATCCAGGATATCTGCTAAGTGAGCTCCATGGGGGTTGCAACCCACAGGTTGAGAACCACTGAAATGAAAAACCATTGGTAAAAATCCTTAACATGGAAAAATGTTTCCACATGGGACAAATGGCATCAGTTAATGTGGCCAGGCAGAGCAATAACCCAAGTACACATCTGTCTTTCAGGCCTTGCTTTCATGATACTATCATGTATAATATTAAGGAAGTCATCCAACTTAAGTAGATCAGCTCATTGAATTGCAAAGACTGTAATATGGTATTTCCTAAAGGTGGGCATTATTTTTATATATGATAATAGAGTATTCTCCACAAATATAGAAAATCCTTGCCTGATTATCTTTGATAGTTTCATAATCTTGGATGGAAAGGAACATGTTCTAGTTTCGATTAGATCTTTCCCATTGTAGTCTGTTCACTCCAAGTTTCATTATGCAAATCCTTAGTGAAATGTAAATGCTGACCCAAGAGAGGGTGAGTGCTTATATTTTTAAATACTGAATGGGATTTAATGTTCTTTTTACATTAAAGTATCTTTTGTGAGTGCCTTGCAAAGTGAAGTGCTTCTGAAATCAAACCAGTCATTACACAAACTTAGCTTCATCGTTGAAATATGATTTCACTAAAGCAAAGTCGGGTCAACCTGAAATTCAGTATTTTGTAGCAGTTAAGTGTACAACCCGGCAGCTTCACCATGAACTAGAGAAGTTGCGGTTTTACCCCGAGATAGAGCTGATTATGCTGGTGCTATGGCAACCGGTTGCACCATTTGGAAGCTCTTGTGTGCTTAACCGCATGAGCTGCGCCTCTTCCTTTCCTCTAAAGACTCAGAATAAGAAAAACAGAAGTGTGCGAGGAGGAGAAACCACAAGGGCAGCAAAGACACTGCTGTGAGCCTTTAGCTCTTGCAAGCAGCAGCATGGTGAGAACAGCCCACTGAAATCCTCTCCTGCTTGAAAGCTGCCTCTCGGCTACTTCTCCCATTATGCCTGCCCCTTAATGATTTTGAAAGTAAGCCAAGTGTTTCTGTTCAGCATGTTCAGGACTGAGAAATAAGACAAAAAAAATTAGTTGGGCATTCATCAACCTTGGCTTTGATGATCCACAGCTTTGAGGAGGTTGGGGGACTTGCAGCCTTGGGAGACATTTGATGCTGTTCATGAGATGGAGAACAGTTTGGTGGCCTTCCCACAATGTCGTGCTCATTTTCTTTTTATTTCTTATTTGGCCTCACACACACACACACACACACACACACACACACACACACACACACACACACACACACACCCTCCTCCTGGTGTTAAGAAAGATAGATGGATTCTACCGTGAGAAGAGCTTCAGGCAAGCTCACCCTGTTCACCATGCAGTACCTTAACCCGTGGCTTACAAGCTGCTGAAGTTATGGCACAATCTTTTGTTGTTGTTTACTTTATTTTATTTTATTTTTTTGTTTCAAATCATGGAAATACTAATAAGAAGACATCTTTAAACTTATTTTCCTATTTTTATTTCTTTGACGATTTGGATAAAAGGGCAGACTAGCTTCTGTTCCCACTCTAGTTTGTCTCAGGCTGCTTCTTTTTCCCCTAAATAATGAGAATTTTCCTTTTTCACTATCACCATCTGACAATTTGCATTTTAATTGATTTTTTTTAGTGAGCATTCAAAGTAATGGGTTTCATTGGGGCATTTTTATACATATGCATCATTATAGTCAATCTTTCTTGCACAGTGCCTCCCTAGTCCCCCTTTCCTCTTCTTACGGGTCTCTTTCCTCCCCCAATAGGCTTTCCTTCTGCTTTCATATCTTATATCAGCAGTTCTCAACCTGTGGGTCATGACCCCTTTGGGGGAGGGGTCGAATAAACCTTTCACAGCAGTCGACTAGGACATCAGAAAACACAGATACTTACATTGCCATTCACAGCAGTAACAAAGTTAGCTATGAAGTAGGAAGGAAAATAATTGATTGTCTGGGATCACCACAACATGAAGAACTGTATTAAAGAGTTACAGCATTAGGAGGTGGAGAACCACTGCCTTATACAGTCCGTTAGCCTTTTATAGTCTCTTTCCCCCTCTTTTAGACTTCTTTCTTCAATATCAATGTCCACCTTCCATTTTTATGCCCCCCCTCTCTGCCTCTTTCTCTGCCTCTCTCTCTCTCTCTCTCTCTCTCTCTCTCTCTCTCTCTCTCTCTCTCTCAGAAAGATACAACTCCACATAAGAAGAAAATATGTGATAATTATCTTTTCAAGGCTGGCTTATTTCACTGAACACGATCTCTAATTTGATCCATTTTCCTGTGAATGTTGTGACTTACTCTTCTTTATAGGTGAATACAATTGCATTGTGGATACGTATCATTTTTAAAATGCTTTGCTAACAGGTTCATTTTCAATGATACATTTCGTTGGGTGTGGAAGTACATGATTATAACCTAAGAACTGTGGAGACTGTGGTAGGAGGGTTGTAAGTTGGAGAGCAGCTCAGGCTACATTGCCAGTTTAAAAGGAGCTTCAGCTATTTCACTAGACCTTGTCTCAAACAGAACAAAACAAAATGAAAGAAAACACTAATACATTTTAATTTGTCATACTCTGGATTCTATTTTGATGATATATACTAGATATTTTGATCATTGTTGATTCTCTCATAGCTGTTCAGCACAAATATTGAATTTAACATAAAATATTTTTTTGTATATCACAGTGTGGTTGAATAAGCCTGGGTGCATATATATATACATATATGTATGTATATGTGTATATGTATGTATGTTTATTTATATATCAGATTTCCAGTAGATATGCAGTTGTCTAAACGTTACTATCTTAAGTACTTCAGCTTTGTATACATTTATTTATGATTTTTAGCTCTATCTAAGAAAGAGGAGAGTGCTATCTATTTTAGAGAATTCCTGTAATGTTATATAAAGTATAATTTAACAACATTCAGTATAGTGCCATACATCCAGTATCTGCTTATTAAATAGTGACATAAATTCCTAGCACTGAAAACAATAAAACAATTTTGCCACTGGTGCTAGTACATTTTGGTGAATCTGTATAATTCTTTGACTATGATCTTAGTCTATTTCAGAGGAAGCAAAGAGTTACAGAAACATACACACTAAAATGTTAGTTAGTATAATTAAATAGTATTTGCTGCCTGGCACATATTCTCTACGTCACGTATACACTCCTGGATTTAAATAATGGAAAACAGATAGCTACATAAGACTAAAATAGACATTCTAAGTCTGAAAATAAGCCTATCATGGGAACTGTTTTAGACAAGTGTGTGGGTGGGGAATATTGCCACTAGCAATTCTTCCTCTACTTCTCCACCCCAGTCCTCACCGCAGCTTAAGAAAATAACAAGGACATGGGTCACACTGCAGCTTCCTACATCAGCATTTCTGCACAGAGTCGGTATTGTCAACATGGTCCTCAGTCAGCTGATAATACAAACACAGGATTCACATTTTAAATCAGTCAGGATTACAATACTGATTATGCAGAAGCACATATACAGATATAGATAATTGTTACTATCTAAAACATCTTAAGCTGTGCTCTCCACAGTTCTGCTGTGCTCATTCTGTTGGGTATCCTGCAGAATGTCAGAGGAATGATGGACACTTTGGGGAGATGGTGACAATGATGATTTTTTTAAAAAAGTGTTTTCCCTTTTATAAAAATAGATTCTTTTCTCATACAGTATATCCTGATTACAGTTTCCCCTTCCTCTACTCCTCCCAGTTCCTCCCCACCTCCCTTCCCATCATGATCCACCCTCTTTCTGTCTCTCATTAGAAAAGAACAGGCTTCTAAGAGATAACAATAAAACATGACAAGATAAAAGACGTGATAAAACAAAAAGCATCACATTGAAGTTGGACAAGGAAAACCAACAGAAGGAAAAGAGTCCAAGAGAAGGCACGAGAATCAGAAACCCACTCTTTCTCACACTCAAACACACTCTCCCACACTCAAGAGTCCCATGAAAACACTAAACTGGAAGCTGTAATATATAGGCCGAGAACCTGGTGCAGACCTGTGCAGGCCCTGTGTTTGCTGCTTCAGTCTCGTGAGCTCATAGGCGCTCTGCTCAGTTGATGGAGAGGGCCTTGTTCCCTGGTGTGCTCCATTCCCTCTGGCTCTTGTACTCTTTCCACCTCCGCTTCTTTGGGGTTCCCTGAGCTCTGAGGGGGGCGGGAATTGATGGAGACATCCCATTGAGGGCTGTGTGTTCCAGTCTCTCTCTGCTTAATGCCTGCCCGTGGGTCTCTGCATTTGTTCCCGTCTGCTACAGAAGGAGGCTTCTCTGCTGATGGTTGAATAAGGCACTGAGATGATGATGGTATTTGGGAAAGGGTCTCACCATAGCCCAAGAGGGCCTCAAACGCATTATTCTCCTGCCTTAACTCTCAACATGTAGAACATGGACCGTTTTAAAACATGTGCAGCAAGTTCAAAAACGCGTATGCTGCCATGATTACGCATTGTTGTTGCCACTAGCACATAGGAAATGACCGTTTTTGTTGTTTCCCTTGAAATTATAGACTTGAGTTATAAGACAAGAAAATAAAAAGAGAACCATTGTTTTTTTTTTTTTCTTTCATGCCTGCTGGATTTATTTATTTTATTTTTGTTCATTGAGAGTCCCTTGAAGTCCAGGCTTGTCTGGAGTTTGCCACGATCTAAGGAGAATCTTGAGCCCCGATTCCCCTTGCTTTACTCTCCCAGCTGTGAGGGTTTCACTGTGTGCCACTGCGCCCCACTTTCCAGGCTTTCCTAACTTTCTGTTGCTTATCTAGTTAATTAGCATAATTGAAATTGATAGCAGGATACATTTAGACAAATACAAAACATTAAAAAGCACATGTTTTTAAAGTTTCACGCGTGTGTTACGCATAGTCACACAGCTTGTGATAATTCTCTGGGTTTGGAAGAGGTGGACATGATACCTGTATTGAAAAAATAAAACAACGAATCATCTGATTTTAAAGTGCCTTCATTCATTAAACATTTTCTGGTTTAGTCCTCAATAGCGTTTCACATACTAACACTTTCCTTATCTGCAATTTATGATTTTAGAATAGTGTCAAAGCGAGGGTTGAATGTTTAATTGCACTATAGAGTCTACAGTCAGCAGGATTACTACTCTTTGTCCCCATCTTATTTCCCAACTTTGACTCTTGTATCTCTGTCATCAACTTGAACGAGTTCTTTTGCCACTTGTGAATGATGTATTAATTATCTTGTGTGGCTTACAAAAATATTTTAGAGAGTGTCTCTTAAATCCTTGTTTTAGTTTTGAATGCCTGCTCTTCTCATCTCCTGCTCATTGTTCCCAGACACAACGCCTCCCAGTTCTGAGGTTGTGAGGTAGAGTTGGTTCCAGTTTCTCCTGCTCTGTGTGTTGCTTCTGTTTGTCCTGAGTTGCTCTTTGGCTCACCCTGTTGTCCATCAGTCTTGCATTCCTTTGATGTCCGATGCATTAATGAGGGAAGCCAACAAATATAGGTTGAAATTCTCTGAGCCTTGGTTCAACTTGTAAATTCAGAGCCCCTCAGGAGATTGAATGGCATCAGGAAGGCATTTGCTCTCTGGGTCCTAGTGTTCCTTTTCACGTCCTGGACTCCATCTCAAAAGACACCAGTGGGGTCTTCTGGGCTGTGAGTATAAATCGCTGGAATTACTGTCTAGAGATAGGTGGCCTTTCTTTTACTCGAAAGACTCAAGGTACAATGTGAACACCACCAATGTTTTGACATAAAGCTGGTAAAAAAGAATGAGGACTATTGTTTTTAAACACACACTACTTCAAATCTAATATGCCATCATATGACTGTGAGCAAACCATTGTTGTTCTCTGTTTAATTCCCTATAAAATACAGAAAAGAATTGCTGCCTTGCATGGCTTATTGGGATGATAAAATTAAAAACAACTGTTGGGAAAGCGATGTTGCCAGTGTCTGTAATAGGATTTCAGTGAATTGTTTACTGTCAGTATTCACTTACTGAGGAGTGGCTGGAAGCAGGAAAGTCTACTGCCTATAGTTTTCTAAAATCTTTTCTTTTTTTTGGTAGTACTGGAGATGGAACCCAGGGGTTCTCACATGCTAGGCAAATGCTTTCCACTGAGCAACAGCCCCAGAACTCTGACCCTGGTTATTTTTCCTTTCCTTTCCTTTATTCTTTTCTTTTTTCTGAGACACAATCTCACTATATTGCCCAGGCTGGCCTTGGATTCAATCTGCAGCCTAGTCTTGCTTCGGAATGCAACTCTTTCTGTAACCTCTGGAGTAACTGGGGGATTACATGCTTATGCTATCATTCCACTGTTTATGTAATTTTGGTCCTAACTTGGTCGTCATTACAGACTGGATCATATTCCTCATTTATAGAGTAGATATAATCCTTTATTTTTATTTATGTCTGTCGGTATTGTCCTGTCATGCTAAGAGGGGAAAGCATGCAAACTGTTCTAACTGGCTCCCTGCTTTTGTGTCCATCTACTGGTCCCACTTTTGTATAGCCTTTATAATCATGGAGGGAACTTACACAGATACATATTCCAAATCCTCAAAACACAGCAATGCCTTTTAGACCAGTACTCAGAGTAAGTGTTTATGTCATCCATTCTGCTTCACTCTCCTGTCCGTGCCCAGCAGACAGGCTTAAATCCCCTCACAAATGGTATTCCGTGGGGTTCTCTGTCTTTCTTTTTTGTTCTGGAAAGGAGGTAGTGGTGGATTGGGTGCTGTTTAAAGCCCAAGCATATCCTTTGAAATGTCATTTCCACTCCAATGGATTCCTACTTTTCTTAAATCTCTGATGGCAGACTTAGGGGTGTGACTTCAAGGTAACTTTGATTTGCAATCATTTAAACATTTCAGGTTGTGAAAGAAACATATTGGGAAAGGTAAATCCAGTTAACAATACACGTGTTAGAATAACACAGCTTTGAAGATCAAGGGCTCTCTCATCTCCATGCTCACGTGTTTAATGTATCTAGTCAATTCCACTGGTAATTCACAACAGGATTATAATGGGGCAACACTCACCAGGTGGATGGATGATTTACAGATTTCTGGTGCTCTGGTGCCATCTACTGAAATGTTACGAAAGAAAAAAAAATGCAGGAAAGTTGTGTAAGAGGAACAGTAAAACATTCTGTAACACATAAAAACACTGAGCAGAATGCTGTTTTTTGTTTGTTTGTTTGTTTTTTATTGTATGTACTTGGTAGGTTTATAGACTTTAGAAAAAAATCTGTGAAATTCATAGCTTTAGAAAAGTGATTTTTTTTCTCTTAACTGTCACCTGTACTGTTTGAATTTACACTGTATTTTTCTTCAGCTATTTTTATTTCTTCCAAATTATGTTCCTGTACATATGATGCCATTTTACTAACACATTTTACTAGTTGCATTGGCCATGAGATGCTATGCAGAGGTTTTATGTCTAATACCAGATGTATTGACAATAGACGCTTGCTTTCCGGTTACAGAGGCTAGGGTGGAGAGTGCCATCGACAAGGGGACAAATCAGGTTGATACCTTGACTCACTTGTTCAGCATGGCCCCAGACAGTTAATCTGTGACCCTGCAATCAGTCCAATGAGAAGGCCATGTACTAACTAAATGCCCCACAAACCCAATCACTTCAGGTCTGTCTGTGTAACAATAAGGATCCAGGAAGGTTGCATCTATTTATAATGTTCATGGTAATCTGGTAACGCGAGGGTAGGAAATACAATAGACAATTGTTTGGTCAGTTTAAAAAGAATTCCAGAAACATGATAGAAATATCTCAAAACTGTCGTACATATTTAGTAGCACAGCTCCTATGAATAATTATGTGCAGTCTTCTTCTACCTTCTGGCCTATATGATATATGCACAGAGGTAGCTGTTATTATATGGAAAAGGTCTGAAATGGCCCATGCACGGGGATGCATGGCCTTCAGACAGTAGCTTTATAAGTATGCTATTTCTATAGGGCAACTTAATTGCATTTCTTCTTTAAGATTTGTATTGATTGTTTTTGCTTGTGTTTTTTTTTTTGACACGGGAATACCTGGGAACATTCATGCATACTTTGAATGTGTACTGCTGAGCGGCATTCATAGTTTCTTAAAGTGATTGGTTTATACTTTGGAGCAGTTTCTTATTTAAAGAAACTTATTTAGAGTTATTCTAAATTTTTTTTGACTGGTTAATTTTTTTTCATTTTATGTATCATGTTGAATAAGACTGCTACTTTTACTTAAATCCACTTGAGAGGATTTTGTGACCAAAACAGTAATTTTGGTCTTACATTGACTCTAAAGAGTAGTTCTTAAGTACTGGAATTTTGTTTTAAATATGCATGCCTGTGTCTGGATATTTCTGTGTCTGTATGTAATATTTTAAAAATGAAAGGCAAGTGGTAGTATTTTGCTAAGGGTTTGCAATGGAAAAAATTTAACATTACATTGTAATAACTGAATGTAAAAGAAAATGTGCTGTCGACTTGAGAAGACTTTATGAAGACAGTACACATTAACAGAGAAGAAACAAAAGTGTGATCTATCTTTAAATAGGAGTTTCCCAAGTATGTTAAATATTATCTTACTCAAGATGAAGGGATTTGTGAGACAATGAATATCAAACCACAGCTAGATCAGAAACATAGATGTTAACCTCTGACCAAGCTTTAGAATGCATTTCACAGCTCCAGTGCTTAGTGTGATATGACACTTTTGGCTCTTTGTGTCTGTTACCAAGTGTTCACTAAACAAATGTTATAGGAGATCAGGTTGAATTAAATCCACTTTTTGAGACACTTCCCATGAGTGTGGCACAAGGAATTATTTCTAGCCAGTACACTCTGGTACTTGATGGCCTTTGTTAAAAACAAAGGTACCAGGGCTGGAGAGATGGTTCATTCATGAATATGCTGGTCTGAGCAATCATAAAGACTTGAGTCCAGATTCACAGCAGCCATGTTAAACAGATACACAAACAAGCTGGGTGCTGTGGCATTCACCTTTGAGCCCAGTGATGGAAAGGCAGAGAAAGCAGGCTCTGTAGGGAGCTGATTCAGTGGGAGACCCTGACTCCAAAACTTAGATGGGAAATGACTAAAGAAAGCACCTGGCATTGATTACTGGCTTCTACCCACACATACACACAGCTGTCCCTATGCACACATGAATACATGCATGTACTACTCCACCATACATACAAACGTGCCTATTCTGCAATTCATTGTTAGCTTTTTACTATTTACATATGATAAGTTGTAAGGTTATAGTCTTTTATAATGCTTTGTCTTTGTGTTACACATTTGAGAGCACCAAGCTAATAAATTAGTACCATGAAGCAGAATGGTCTCCAAAATGAGTGATGGACTAGTACAACCTACTCTAAAATTCCTCTTTCCTCTGTGATCAGAGTTATTATTTGTTTTCTTCTCCAAATTCATTGATCCTGTGGTTTTGGTCACCTTCAGATAAACATTCAACCCCCTGTTAGGGCCTGCAATGACTACTCATGAGCTCATGCCTGAAGACTGTCACCAGATGGGTTTGGACTCTCCTTCATGTTTACTCTATGTTTAAAGTCATTTAAGAATTTCTCTACTGGTGATTACATAGTAGATAATACATACCCCATATCAGTGTCTTCTCATTCTTCTGTTCTTCATTATACTATACAGTTCTTGCCAACTGTTAATTATCGGTCTAAGTAAGGTACATATATTATTTAAATGTCTTTGCAGACTATTGGATGCATTGTCCTTTGAATTCTTGGCTTTTCAGGGTGAGAATCATGCCTTTATCATGGTTGACTCTCACTTCTAACAGCAAACCAACAAAACAAGAATTACTTCCTAAACTTAAGTGAATAAAATGAAATGAAACTCCAAGGAACCACATGCTGATATTGAGAATGGGTGTATCAAGCTATTTTTAGACATTGAAAAGTTTAATATATATATATTAATTATATATATTATATAATTAATAATAATATATATTCACAAGAGAAGGATAGGATAGGATCCTGTTTGTTATGGTTTCATATATTCAAGCCAACTTGAATATTTTAAACTTTTTGATATCCTATATTCTTCACAATGACCACAGGTTATTTTTCATCTTATTTAAAATGTGGTCTATTAGTTACTGATGTATTAATACTTTGTTTCTTCTTATTATTCCATTTGCAAACCAGCATAATTCTAAGAAGTTAATAGAATGGATCAGAGGACAGGAACGCCTTTAAGAGGGACATAAAAGTCATAAAATTAGATGGAATAGAAGGTACAAGCTGACAAGACAAGAATTGGGACAGTTTTTCAAATAATTGTTGTGGTGGAATGGTCTTTCTGTATGCTGTGAATATGTGTTGTTCCCATTGGTTGATAAACTAAAGCTGCTATGACCTATGGTAAGACATGATAAGAGCCAGGTGGGAAATCCAAGCAAAGATACAGGGAGAAGAAAGGTGAGGTCAAGGGGGCCACTAGGAGCTGCGGGGGCGGGGGATGGGTAAGATGTAGTAGAACACAGTTGAAGCCACAACACACGTGGCGATACATAGATTAATAGAAATGGGTTAATTTAAGATGTAATAGATAATTAGCAATAAGCCTGAGCCATTGACCAAACAGTCTGTAATTAATATTAAGCCTCTAAGTTATTATTTTATAAAAATGGCTGCTGCCCAGGTGGGACCAGGCAGGACTGAGAAACTTCAGTCTACAATGTATTTTCAAAACAATATCATCATAAGCCACATAGCAATGTCTCAGTCATGGATGGACCTTAATTCTGTCACCCAGTGACATTATAGCCATTTTTAATTATGAGAATATACTCTATGATATTAGCATAGTGGCAAAATCATCTTATGATGTATGGCTTAAAAGATATGCCCATTGATAAGCAATGCATGATAGTACTTCAGTATGGATGATAAAGAGAAAAATAGAAGACATGAAGAAACAGATGTAGTTTCATCTATCAGTTACTTATCTGAACATACATATGAATAAACACTTAGACACATTTATATAAAATGAGTACACACCTCTGATGGCCGTTCTGAGGGGAGAAGAATTTCTCAGATTTATTCTACTTAAAAATAGAAAAACCCCTTGCCAGGAAGGGACCTTAATTACTAGGCAATCCCTTCTTCCTCTTGAAGATTGCTTATTTTTCAGAGCGTTGCCTTTCTTCTTAGAAAATAACCTTCTACTGTTTCTGGTAGCCACTTAGTAAGAAGGTGACGAAGCCTCTCATTTCACTGTCGACTGGACCCGGCGCCCATCTCACGCACACAGCTTCCCCTGTACCAAGTTTTTGAACTCGTGACAGACCCCTCTGAGCTCATTGCCTCACTGTTTCAGGAAAACCTTTTTCGAAACAGTCCCCGTTCACTTCTTTCCTCTTATGGGGAGTACGCCGTCATCTTAGCTGGCCTTCTCCTGGTCATTCACTTAACCCCTGCTTTCTGTCTTGGACTTTTGTTTGGGAATCTGTTTCATACCCAAGGCTACAGTGTCCATCTGTGTGCTTCAGCAGCGGGCAGCGTGAGCCCTGCGCTCTCCGAGCAGATGGTTCTGAAGGATTTCCCATAAAACCATCAGCACATCCAACTTTCCTCTTTCACTTGAGTTTTCTTTCCTTTTTAATTCAGTGAAAATGTCCAAACTCTATCTATCTTCAGCAATTCGGTAATGTGTAGAAACACCTGTGTGACCCCTTCCTCTGTGTCACTTCCGTCTCTTTTCCGAAGACGTGCAGAGTCCTGGGGGCTTCTCCCTAAGAGTGTCACGGATGCTCTTGTCCCCCACTTATTCCCCAATGTCACTTCCATTATTCTCTATTGTGCTTCCTGTAATCTTTGCCTTTTCCTGCCTCTAGTTTACCTTCGCCTTGTGTTTATTTTCTGTCTTACAAATACTGATTCAAAGTTCAAAAATTTTCCCTTAGACCGCCCCTTAAAGACGTCACTCTACTGACTTGACTCCAAACTGTGAGAACATTCCCACATTCTTATGCCTTTAGGACCACACATCAAATACGTTAGGTCAGCGTGTAGCTGTCTTTGGGACAGCAAAACACTACCAGAAAAAAGTAAAATGAGAACTTGGATTCACTGAGACAAAATGTGCTGAAAATAAATATGAATCTATGATGTATAATTGCATGCATGCTTTAAATTTGAAACTTTCTAAAAATTTATTAAATTTTATTTTATTTTTCAGGGCAAGTTCCTACACCCACTAATGGTAAGAATTAATATTTAACCTTTAATATTTTATTTTTTACAATCTCATGTATTTAATATAGATATACTTTTTTATTTATTTGGTAAGGAAGTAAGGTTGAAGAAGAAAGTTAATAATACTATATGGTTCCTGACTTTCACATGTTCTTATAATTTTTTCTAATATAAAGTTTAGTAACTATTTGAACATACATTTAAATTATATAAATATTATTGTATTTAACATTTAACATTACTTAAAATTGACAATAAATGACATAGCAAGCTTCTAATCCCCTTAAAAATTCAACACTGTAAATAAATTTAAAAAACTATAAATCAATATGAGTTAAGATTTGAATATGGAGAAGAAACTGTGATCAGAATATATTGTATAAAAAATTATTTTCAATAAAAAAGAATTGAATTAAGGAAGTAGAGGGAAGCCTAAAAATGATTTCACATTTATTTAAGGACCAATATATTTTATAAATTAATTTAATCTAGAATTTGTTTGCATTAAGAATTTAATATATGTTCTCTTATAGGTAAAAATTAACTTTATAATATTTTTTAAGAGTAATTAGCCCTTCTCCCAGTTATGCTTGGAGATCTGTCTAATACTAAGATGTTTTATATTAATTGTTTGAAAAATTTCCTACTATAATTCGATTTATTTTCTATACAATTTTCTGAGTTTTGAGAAAAGTAAATTTAAGTCATGGTGATGTTGTCAGTACATTAAAATTAATTAAAGCCCAAATCATAGAAGAATTGACCTGTAGGTGGTTAAAAAGAAACTGAATTCCTTACATGTTGCTGTAAATATTTGTTTCCTGACTAATCATGTGGTTGATAGCGTGTCTTAAGAAGGTAAGTGAAACCATAAAATATGACTGCTTTAATAATTTAAATACACATTTCTAGTGGAACAAATCTGATATAGTCTAAAATTGGATTATTATTGGAATTATTTTTCATTAAATATAAGTTTATTCTGAATGCTAAAACACTACACAAATACTAACAAATCCCACTCCTGAGCTAAACATAGAAGCATATTCTTTTATTTTCCAGTCTCTAATAATAGAATTTTATAGTTTCATTGTGTGGGAGAGAGGTTCATAAAGCACTCTCTGTATAGCAGGTTCTGGTTGGCTCATGCCAACTTCTTAAATGAAATTTTGCATTTTCCTTTACAAAACATGATGTCACTCTCAGCCACACAGATGAGACACTGTTGCAGAACAGGGCTGGGTGTGGGATAGGACCATAGTCTACTCCCTACCCTGTTTGGAGTTTCATTATTTCTTCACTAACCGTCATAATAAGCAGATCAGGGTGGAGGTAAGTTAGAATTGTGACCCATAATGCAAAGGAGAATGGTGCCTCCCCTCAAATATAACCAATGAGAAGATAATTGTAGTGTAGAGTGCTCAAAGTGAGAATTAGGGAACAATATGGAATTGGCAAATTTATAATTATAAGTTCTACTTGGGAGACTTGAACTAAAGTGTGTGAAAAGACATTAATGCTTCTACATGAGAGTGACTTTTCTGAACACTCTTCTTCATATACCAAGAACTGTATTTGCTTTACTAGAAGAGAAGAGGTCTTGCTGCAACATTCTCTAGGACACTCCTTCCATTACTAGAGTTGATATAACCCCAAAATAACAAATTGTCATCAGTAAAGATGACAGTGAGTTAACAACGAGTGGACGGGACTTCAAATCTCTCCTTCCACCTCTCCTCTCTCCTTACTCCTCTTTCTGCTCTGCACTTTCTCTTTTCTTTTTATCAAATCCTCTCTTCCTTTTACTCAATGTATAGTGGAGGAAAGACAATTAGGTTAGAATCGTGACCCTGAAGGTTAGAGGTAGGGCTTACCTCTAGTTTAAGCACACTCAGTTTTGATAATAAAAAAAAAAATGCACATTTTACTATTCAAAGAGGTTAATACATATTAACCATGGAATATTTAGGAAAAAAATGAATCCCTATAAATTCAAAGAGCATATGATATTTTTAAAAACAGAATTTGATGCATTTATTTTTTCACAAAGGAAATATATTTTAAATAAGGAAATCAGAAAAGTGCTAGATTTACCCCATTGCACTAACTCCTTTGCAGACAGCACTTTCCATGAGTACCCGCATCTACTGAATGTGTTTGTCTTTCCCGCCTTCCCGCCACATCATTCTTTTAAAACAATGAAGTAGAACAATTTTATTTCAGTCCCATACGTCTCTGATTACAAAGTCAAACACATTTTGGTATTTTCATAAAAGCAAGATGTTCCTACTTCTGTTTGTGAATTTTGTTTCCCAGGTTTTACCCGCATAACTCTCTCCCTTATTTTCATTTGGTTGATTTATTTCTTTTTTGAATCAGCACATATACAAATTTTCTTTTTAGACGGGAATTGTTTATATAGTTCAAGCTGGCATAGAATTTGCAATCCCCTGCCTCAGCCTTTTGAAAGATGGGGTTGCAGGCATGGCCCATCTAGACTTTTCACCCCTGCCTTCCTGCCTTCCTGCCTTCTTCCTGCCTTCTTCCTGCCTTCTTCCTGCCTTTTCTTCCTGCCTTCTTCCTGCCTTTTTCCTGCCTTTTCTTCCTGCCTTTTCTTCCTGCCTTCTTCCTGCCTTTTCTTCCTGCCTTCCTTCTTCCTGCCTTCCTTCTTCCTGCCTTCCTTCTTCCTGCCTTCTTCCTGCCTTCTTCCTGCCTTCCTTCTTCCTGCCTTCTTCCTGCCTTCTTCCTGCCTTCTTCCTGCCTCCCTGCCTCCCTGCCTGCCTCCCTGCCTCCCTGCCTCCCTCCCTGCCTCCCTGCCTCCCTGCCTCCCTCCCTGCCTCCCTGCCTCCCTGCCTTCCTTCCTTCCTTTCTTTTTTTTCTATTCATTTGGAATCCTAACTCTTCCAGTGCTTTATTTCTGGCTTTGTCCTTCTCCACTATTGCTTATCATCTGTGTTTCCAGATTTCCTCAAGACATCTTACCACTGGGTTTCACTCTTCTGAATCAAGATGCTTTGGGTACCTACCCTACAAGTAAATGGGAAGAGAGCTAAGGGGAGTTCCTTTTGGGTCCATTTCCTCGGCTTTATTTTTATTTTTTTTTCAAATTTAGATTAAATGCATTTATTCTTACTGCTAGCAGAAGGAAGGTGACCTTAGAGCCAATATACAGTGTGCCCTGTGGAAGTGGAGGTTAAGGGTTTTTTTTTAAGGGCAGTCATCAGAAAGGTATTATGGATATCCACAAATACCTTTCCTCGTTTTTATTTTTAACTCTAATTATAATGACTATCTATATATGTATCCATGATTAAAATCTATAGCTATATATGGTCATGTGTGTGTGTGTGTGTGTGTGTGTGTGTGTATCTGTATATGTGCACATGTGTGTGTGCCTGAGTATAGATGTCTGTGTGAATACATATTTATTTCTCACTGTGTGTATATTTTTAGGTATGTATGTTGTATGTATGTGTAAGTATGTGTGCCTGTATGCCTGTCTGTGTGTATGTCTGTGCATATGTGTGTGTGTGTATGAGAGAGAGAGAGAGAGAGAGAGAGAGAGAGAGAGAGAGAGAGAGAGAGAGTGCACTACATATCACATAATCTCGGTGTCTGTGTATGGGGTTGGAAAGTTGGTACAAGCATATGAATGGGTATTTTGGGTCCCGATTTACATGTTTGTTCTCTTTCATCACCCATTAACATAACAGGACCGGACACAACAGAGAAGGCCCCTCCTCTGTCTCAAAGTGACCCTTTACCTGCTCGCACCACTGAATTCACACCCTCAAGCATCTCTGAAAGAGAAAATGACTCCTCAGAGAACATCTATCTTTCAGGTGACCATTCAACCCAGGTCTCCCCAGAAACTTGGATAAGATTGGTATTCTTATTACAAAGAAAGGTTGCCACACGAACATTCCTAACCAAAATGATAGTGGGGGTGAATTTGCCTCTTAAAAACTTTCTAGGGTGATCAAATTTTTAAATTTTAAGTAATGCAAGCTGTTTCTAAGCATTCGGTTTTCTTCAGATAAATAAAGTGCGGGTGGCTGTAGACATCTGTAGAGGTTGCTGAGTGGAAACAGCACAGACACGATGATTTAGATAGAAAGGGGGTGTGGGAAGACCCTAAAAGTAAAACCAGGGAAGGGACTGCCCATAGGCTCCAGCTGCTGTACTGAGCAGGGCACAATTCTCCCTGGCAGAGTTCTGCCGCCTCAGAACTTCCTTGAAGCTGCTGCCCTGAAGTGGGATAGATACTTCCATTTCTTAATTTCGTTCCAGGTTCACATTATCAGAAATGCCTAAGATAGGTAACCATTTTTAACCATCTACTCAGAACTGAGGATTCGGTTTTGTGATGTACAATTTTTCCAGTGACATTTTCATTATTTTAATTCTTACAAAGAGAGAAACAGAATTGTGAAATCTAGTAGTGGAATCTAAGGTAGTGCCGATGTGTTTACAGTGAACCACAGAGCGAGTGGGAGTTGTTTTTCCAGGGAGGCTTGTGGCAATTCCCTCCAACCTGAATATGTCAGAGATTTGGGTTCCTCTTTTGTTCAACTCTAGATTTGCCGGCCCAGTCAGGACATCATCGGCTAACATGAAGTTGTGCACACATTTCTGAAATCACATCCTTGATGCCGTTTTCTTAGGCAAACAGGTTTCCAAACACACTTTATAAGACACTGAGCGAGTCTACTGCTCTAGAGAACCATTTATCTTGGTCTAAAAAAGTAACAAGCATATGCAGCATCAACGCAGACATTTTACGTATAATGCTGCTGATAGGGACTGTGTGTTAGTAAGGAAGCAGGTCGTCAAGGGAGCAATTCTTTTTTTTTTTTTTTTTCGAGACAGGGTTTCTCTGTGTAGCTTTGCGCCTTTCCTGGGACTCACTTGGTAGCCCAGGCTGGCCTCGAACTCACAGAGATCCACCTGGCTCTGCCTCCCGAGTGCTGGGATTAAAGGCGTGCGCCACCACCGCCCGGCCTGGGAGCAATTCTTTTAGTAAACTCAGGACTTCATAGCTCATCTTTATCTGTGCCACCAGCAGAGTAGTCTCTTAGAACCTGTGTACACCTCAGAGCAGACTGTTTGAAGCTCACGGAATTATGAGGCTGAAAGCCACTGGTATGGGGCCGGACATGTGGTGACCCATCTTTTCCATTTTTAATCTCATTTCATATACATAGAACACGCATATGCAGCATCTTTCTTCATTCACACATTTAATGTACCACAGTGTTTCAGGTAGACCAGCTCAGGAAAGGCTTATGGTAGAATGGACTGGGATTAAGGATGAGTAATATCAAATATTTTTTGCCACAATTTGATGGTGAAATTTGCTTGGAAAATTCCTTATTCTTTCAAATAGAAGAGCATATTTTCTTTTCAATAGTATGTATTGCTATCTAGTGATATTTCAATAATGTGCTGAGGAAAATTTTATAATTTATATTTATGATTGATCTGTAGTTTTAGGTGTAATTAAGTTTTTCTTAGTTGCTGATATACTTAGAAAATATTCATTTTTCTAATGGTATACATTATTCAAAATTGTCCTGTTTTGAAAATCCTTACAATAAGTATTCACATGGTCACATCACATTGGAGTATAGAATACTATTTTATACGATGCATATGACTTTTTAAACTAAATATAGGATGATGTTTGTATATATGTATACACACCAATATTTACTATATATTACACAATGAAAATTAACCCTCTCCAATCTTGTGTTTTAAATAAACCATTTTAACCATGACTTTCAATACTCTAGGTTCTTGGCATTTGGTTCTGTGTGAACATGTGTGTGTAAGCATGCATACATGGCTGTCTCCATAAGTTTTCCAAATGCTGGATGTTATCAATTTGTTAAAACCGCCAATAGGGCGGTTTAAAATGCTTCCTGTTGATTTTATGTTTCTTCAATATTTCACAGTGATAAGCATTTTTTCATATATATTTTGGCTGTCATGCACATCTGTGCATTCTCCTGTTCTTTCTTCATGATTTTGTAAGCAGCACTTTAGTATGTTTTAGAATTTTGGAGTTTCCTACTCTTCTTTCTGTCTGTAAAGGCACCTTTCATCCTAGTCTCAGTCTGTAGAGTTGTTGGTGCATCCAATAAGTTTTCAGGGGTCATGAAGTCAAAGAACTAAACTGGACATGTGCGTCTTCTTGGGGAGGAATTTGTAAGCAAGAACTCAGGAGCCACTTTCCTGCCCAGGAAACTTCAAGATCTTAATACATTGGGTCATGTCACATGGTGGCAATTTTGCTCCATGTAGTTGTCTTAGAGTTGAAACTGCCAGGAGCAGCAGAGATCGACCTAACCATCTCGCTTTCTAACCTCAGGTTTTTCATTGACCACGCCGCTGCCTCACCTTTCACAGCAGCCCAACTTGCAGACGTCCTCTGCCAGAGGAGCTGACACCCAGACACTCAGCAGCCAGGCTAACCTCACCACACTCATGCCTGACCCACCAGGTTTGCGCGCGCGCTTTAGACATGCACAAATACGAAGAAAAGTACTGAGAGTCGCCTCCCTTTAAGAATGGCGAGAGAAGCTGTGGCCACCTGTTCAATGTGGAACACTTGTCGCTGACGAATTAGTAATTTTATAGTTATCCTTAGGGTGCAAACCATGTGACAAAAGATGTTCTAACAGAGATGAAATAATGCTCAGGGGTGGAGGCTACCACAATGTTCTATGTTTCTACAGTTGTCCTTATTGTTTAGTGAAGACTTCATCCTCTAGTAATAAAGAATAATGTATGTAAATCCGTAAGACCTTGAGCCAATAAACAGCTGTCAGGAATGAAGGATTTCTTATCCATAAAGGGGACTGAAAACTTATTACGATAATGTCATTGTCTGCCATTTAGAGAGTGAGAAAAAGGAGAAACAGACACAAATCTCCTATACAGACAAGATTCCTTTTTCTTGTCTCTTCTTAAAACAATGCAACATATTCTCTCCTTTCTTGTCCCAAACCAGAGTCTTCTTCACAGTAACTTCACGGTGTCCCTTTATATGGGATAAATTTAAGGGTGTCCTTTCTCAGGCCATAATTCCATAATGTCCTACATATACATACACTCAGTGGCCTGAGTGCTTGGCTAGCTGCCACACAGGCAGTTAGACATGTAACAGAGGCCTGCTGGCTGGCAGCAGAGAGTCTTGCTTCAGGATAAATCAAGCATAGAGATCAAGTTCACACATAAGATAATTAGTATTTTAAAACACTAATACTGTTCCCTTGGCCTAAAAGCCACCACAGGCAGTCTACACACTTCAGACAAGGCAAAGAGAGGCCTCATCTGATCCTACTACTCCAGCAGAGCAAAATGGACCTAGTTCTTTTTAGCAAATCCATAGACATAGAAAGCAGAGAAGGAAAGAAGCCATGAACAGAAGCATGCTCTGAGGGCTGCTTGCCACACAAACCAACCTGCTCTGCCATGAGCAAATAATTCTTCTTGGCCCATTGGCTAATTTCACTAATTAAAAGGTCTATCCCGTGCAATGGATATAATTAAAATGGAAAATGCCATTCTTAAGTGGGTGACTGAGATTACCTGCTTAATAAGGAAAATGTGGTTTTCAAATGAAGGGGGACTCTAGGGATTCTGAAGACAGTAGAGCAGGGTCTCTCGACATCAGAGGCACAGGAGATGATTGGGAGGGACAGGTGTCTATAAAGAGGGAGAAGCAGTAAGTAAGGTGGAAGGCTAGTGGGGGGAATTGTCTGCTTTTGAGATTCCACAGGCAGCCAGTTTGTGTCTGAATGAAGCCCGAAAAGGCTGCCTGCAAAACCCTTCCTCCTCTCCTATTACTGTGGATCCTTCCATTGTTTCTAGAACCAGTGAATGGATGCTCCATGTAGTCACTCTACGCCATGGTTTCCTTACAGCTGGGAGCGTTCAGTGGTGTTTGAAGAGTAGGCCAAGAACAAACTCAATTGGCATGGAAATTCATTTCCACTTCTCAAACCATATGTGTGATAACTTATGGATTCAATCCATCTGCAAATGGGGGATGTTTGGCATAGTCTTAGCAAAGTGCTTTAGAGAACAGCCACAGGCCACTGAGGAAACAGAACACTGTGCACCAAAACACACATACAATGACCTCGAATGTGAGGCTAAGTTCATATCGCTGAACCCGGGAATCTTGACAATGAAACCACCAAACAAGATCCCCAGTAGGAGCTAGCTCTATTTCTTTTGTGTTCCCCATGTCAGCTAGCACAAAGCTAGTCACCTGATGGGTGACTATACATGGGTTGCTTGTTCCTGAGTGCTGGCTGTGATATATGGGGGAAACATGTAACAGGCATGAAATGCTCTGATGCCTGACAGTGAATTTCTAAGCAGGATATGCAGCTCTTTTAGCTACATCACTCGGCACTCTGCCCAAAATTGGGAAATAAGGGGATTATATTGGCATAATTGGCAGTGTGCTGATATAAAACCAATTTGATATCTTCCTGGCATGGGAACCTTCTTAGTAAAATGTCGTATTTTGACCAGAATCCAATAACGAGGAAAAGCCCGGGGCTCTGATGCCACACAGGCAGGAGACCATTTAGCTCAATTTCAGGGAAATTGACTCTGAGCACCTGTACACAGGGCTTCCCTCCCCAGAGTAGCACAGCTACCTAGGCCTCTAAACAGGTGCTAGGCCACACTTCCTCCTGGGCAACCTCCAATGGCCTTAGCATCTCCAAGACAGCATCCTTCTCTTCTCTTTGAAATACTTTTAATATTACAGAAGGCAGCACTTGACTGGGAGTTTGGACCTCCTTGGGCTGTCCAAGCTGTTTCCCAAGACCCCAACTATTTTTTTTTTGTTGTTTGTTTGTTTTTACTTTTTCTGTCAACTGGTACCTGAGCTGTACAGGTTTCTACGTGTCTTCCTCTGAGTTCATCTTTCAGCAAGTTCTCATATTGATAGCACAGTCTATGGAATTAGGACTATGGGATGGGTTGGGTTGTGGTTAGGGTTTGGCTAAATATTGTGCTGCGGTAGTAGGTATACCAGGTAGCTCATTGCTCTGCCTTAGTTCCATAATCACATCCATGTCAGCATGTGGCATGATGGAGTGACAGTGTTGGTGACCCTTCTGATTACAGGTGCATCAGGGGAGATGACTACATTGGGGACCGTTCCTGCAGACACAGCCCTTCCTGCAGACACCCTCACTCTTGCACGCAACAGCTCTGCTGCCTTACCTACACACACCTCCAACATCAGCACCACAGATATCTCCTCAGGTGTGACCATTATGTGGCATCTGTTTTAGGCTATGGAGGCTCCAAACTTGAGTGTAACTCTTATTTTACTCCAGATACTACTTTCAGATTTCCCATCTTTTTTTATCATCTTGATAAGAAATTAGGCAAAAGAAACTTATGAGGAAGCTTTTTGGGAATAAATTCAGTTTTACTATTATTGTAAAGTTCATGACAAAAAAGTGGATAATAATACATTCGTGGCCCGTAGCTCTGGGATCAAATCCATCTGCCTCAGTTTTCTAGACAATCTAGGACAGGTAACTCTGTTTCCTTTCTGTGAAAATAACCCTAATAAACTCATTTCATAAATTTCATAATTGATTTGAAGACTACACATGCAGCAGGTTTAATAAAAAGGATGTAAGAAAAGCAGCCATTGGTCCCATTAGTATCCAAAGTAAGGAGAGCTGTAATTCAACAGAAAATGCTCGTTTGAGGAAAATTATTTTTTTCAGGTAACAGTTATACTAAGGAGCGAATAACTTGCCCTTTAAGTTGTGATCTAATATTTGCAATTACTTGAAATGTGTGTTATCGGAACAATTTGTGCATAAGTCTTTGGCTCACTTTGTTACTTTGGAAAGTATCAACTCAAATGCAGGAAGAATCACTTATCTTTGCTAAAGAGTTTGTTTTTCCTCAAGTTTCAAGGTACTCAATGTATTGACCTTTATCCTTTTGTTCATTTCCTTGCAGGTGGCAACCTTACAACCACTGCACCAGCCACTCTGAGCCTTGCAACCACTGGCCTTCTAAGTACAATAGGTGACAACCTTACCCCCAGTCATGCAGACACACCTCTGCCAGGGCTGCGCACGTCCTCACAAGCTCTCTGGCTGTCTCTACTTCAGGCTGCCTTCTTAGCGGAATCTTGAGCTCTAACCCTGATGGTCCCAGAGCAGAATCTAGACACTGGTGCAGCACAGGCGTAGCTGAGGCCACTAGGATATAGTGTCCCTACCATGCCTCCCCTGTGGCATTTATGAGGACCCACATAAGCAATAGCTAAGTCTGTTAGAACGTATGACTCTGAAGGGCAGATGTAGTGTATGAGGAGGAATTTTATCAAAACCTCTACCCTAGAAGATCTGTGGCAGTGACATTGTTTAGGGTCAGGAAGCCAGTGCCGGCAAGCCCATCATTCTCCCCTGATTCTTCCAACTTTGAGAAGATTAGCAGAAATCCTTTGGCTTGCACGGACTCAGACTCCCACCTTTTCAGTTAAATTAGTGCTTCTCATCCTGGAGGTTAAATGACCCCTTTCACAGGAGTCGCCTAAGACCATCAGAAACATCAGATATTTATGATTCATAACAGCAAAATTATAGTTACAAAGTAGCAACAAAAAATTTTATGGCTGTAGGGCACTACAACATGAGGAATTGCATTAAAGGGTCACAGCATTTGGAAGGTTGAGAATCACTGAGTTAAATTCATATATTACAATTACAATTGTAATCTTACAGTGAGTGATATTACAAGGTAATTGCTGTAAGATCAATTAGCTACCCCGAATCTTGTGTGTGGTAAGCATATAGAGGTTAAACATGGGAGGAAAGCAGTCTTTATTTATCAACATCATCTGATCAAAAACAAAAACACAACATTGCTTCATAGGGGTTATAGTTAAGAAAATGTAGTTTGAGACCAACAAAGTGAATAAAGACTTTTAAAATATTTTGGCAATTTTTAGATTTGGTCCTGTCACCAAGCTGACATCAAATCTGTACCCCAAAGTCTACATATTGCAACAGTCACAGTTCTGTTTATTTTGTATTTTAATGAAGATAATTCATACTTAGCTCGTTGGTTTATAATATTTGCATGTGTGAGGGGAAAATAAGTCATTAAGCAAACTGCATTATGTATTCAGCCTAAACTGGAAAGTCTATGAAGCAGATTCTCAAAGATGAACACAGCAGATACATTTTAAAATAACATTTCAATGATTTGACTCTTTCCCTTTTCATCCCTATTACAGCTACCACTCAACCCAAGCCAACATGTGGTAAGTTTGTTGACCCAAAGGTAGCCTCTGTCGCTTGGGAACAGCATTTCAATCATTTCTCTCTTTCTTCTTAATGCACTATTTCTATTTTTCCTGGCTAGTTCTAGATTTTAAGAGCCGCTGTCTTTCCTTTTCTTCCTCCCCTTGTGGTGGAAGCCAAGTTTTTCTTCATGGCCCATGTTACCCTTCCATATCCTTTTGAATCTCAGCACTGCAGTCAGGTCTCCATTCACTCAAAGTCAAGGTCAACCTCCATTGGTTTGTTTCCTTAACATGATGTCTCAAGTTCCAGCTCCCTTGCTCTTCCTCTGTATCACCAACTCCTCACTTACACTCCTACCTTGAGTCAAACGGAGCTGCCTTTATCTTTAAGACTCCTGATGTATATACCTTGCTTTTCTTCCTCTGCATTTGGAATTCTTTCATATTCCTCCTTTTTGGTGCCTGCATTTGTTTTCTGACACCTTGCTCATACTTGAAAAATCAATCGAAGTCATCTAGACTTCTTCATGTCCTCCAATCTGAATAGATGTCTCTCGTTTTGCTCTTACATTATTTGCTGTCTAATCTTATTTTACATCGTTGCTTAGCTCTTGTAGTTCAGTCTGTGTCCATCTTGGTTTAATACTTCACCTTCTAAAAGCCAATTTCATCAGATTTGTCTTTGTACTCTTAGTATTTAAGACAAAGGGCATACAGTTTTGCAAAATAAAAACGAGTCTATAGGAGCTTTGAAGATGAGGATAAAGTGCTTGCTGCACAACCGTAGGGACATGAGTTCTGATCCCCAATGCCTATGTAAAAACATGAACTTGGCATCAGATGCCTGTCAGCCTAATGCTGGGGGGAAGGTAAGAGGATCCCTGGGGTTGCTGGCCTGATACTGTTGCTCAATCAGAGAAAGACCCTGTCTCGTAAAATTAGATCAAGAGAAATAGAGGGAGATGCCTGATGTCAATCTCTGGTCTCCATACTCATGCACACATGTGTATGTGCATGCCTTCACATACATGCACAGATGAACATATATACATGTAGACACACACACAGACACACAAATACACAGAAATCATTTTTAAAATGGATATGTAAATTAATAGTTGTTTGAAAGAAATTTTTGCTAGTCAATAGAAATTGTTGACACTAGCCAAAAGGATTTATGAAGGATTTAGTATCAAGCATAATAATATTACAGATGTAATGCCACCAGTGAGAACTTACGGTCTCTAATTCATGATGGGGGAACTAAATGGTTTATAAAGACATTAAAAAAAAACAAGAGTAGTTATAAAGCAAGGATTAGTTTGCATATGCGTTTACTAGATAAACTGATTTGTCAGTTAATTCAACAATTAATTATTGAATTCTTGCTAATAACAGAAAGATATATTATCATGGACCTGAGTTGATTATAATGATCAAAATAGACTAGTTTTGGCTCGCAGGGCCTTTACAGTTTAGCAAGCAAGACAGATGAAATCTAATAATCATCTAAGCATAGACTGGGATCCTTCATGGGAAAGGAGAATTATGAAATAATGACTTAGGGGCACATGATACAGTTTTTATTTTTACATATTTCTGAGGATATTGTGTCACAGACTATAATCTGATTTGGTGATATTTTGGTGTTTTATCTGCTGTTCTTAGCCCCAGTTTGCTAATTGTTCTTTTACTTCTGTTTGCTGCATACATTAATAAATTCACTCTTTTGTAGGTCATTCTCTGTACAAAAGAATATGTTAAGGCATTCTTATCTAACAGCATCTCATTCATCCTGAACAGTGATAATTTTCTTTTTTTTTTTCCAGATGAAAAATTTGGGAACATTACTGTGCATTACCACTATAACAGCAATAATCAGGTTTTTGAGGCAGAGCTAAAAAGTGACGGAACCCACAAAAACCCATGTGAAATTGTGGGTTGTAAAGAACTTGAAAATCTACAACAATGCTCAAAGGGAAGATTCAACTTGTCTGATAGCTCATGTACTCCAGCTAAAATTATAGAATTGGATGTACCACCAGGTGAATGCCAATTTCTTTCTATCTGTGTATTTAGAACAACTGTGTGATTTCATGCATGTGTTATGGTGTTTCTGGGGGCTAATGTGGTTAGAGAAAAAGAACTGGGGAGAGAGAGAGAGAGAGAGAGAGAGAGAGAGAGAGAGAGAGAGAGAGAGAGAGAGAGAGAGAGAGAAAGAGAGAGAGAGAGAATTGGTAAGTATGAGTTCCCTGCTGAGAACACTGGAGAACACGAAGAAATACATACTTACTCTTTAGGGCCATCACTTTGTTTACAAAAAAGATTCCTAGCTGAGCAGTGGTGGCACATGCCTTTAATCCTAGCACTTGGGAGGCAGAGGTTGGCGGATCTGAGTTCAAGGCCAGCCTAGACTACAGAACAAGTTCTAGGGCAGCCAGGGCGACACAGAGAAACCCTGTCTCAAAATTCAAAACAAAAAGACAAAGCAGCAACAACAAAGAGGTTCCTATGGATTAAAAACAGCCTATTTTTTGAAGTAATTATACATGAGATTTCTTGTTCTTCTTTTTAAATTCAAAATGTTCTTTGTCCTCCCCTGCCTCCAGAAGTTTCTTATGTATATTAGGGAAAATAACAAACTTAAACATTTAATGTTTTTTGAAAAAACAAAACAAACAAACAAAAAGAAACCAAAGGGAGAGTTCTAATTATGTTAATACCAAAATTGTAATCCCAGCATGTGGAAGGCCAAAGCAGGAGTATTTCCATGTGCTCAAAGCCGGCCAGGGTTACATAGTGAGTTCCAAGCTAGCCTGAGCTACAATGCAAGATGAGCCTGTGTCTCCAAAACCCAAAACAGATTACTAAACAAGCCTTAAACCCCAAAGACATTTTTTTCAAATGAGAAAAATCGACTATTTTATCTAATTGCTCCCTTGAGTTGTGGCATGGGTTCCAGCAGCACACATTTCTATTAAAATATGTGGAGTGGAGATGATATGTTTGATTTCAGAGTATTTAGTGAGAGGGGGCACACCTTCACACTAGGAACTGTAACCTAAGGGCACTTCTATGTTTTATTGACAGGGCGTGAGAACTTTACCCTGCATGACTGCACAAAGCCAGTAAATGCTAATACCACAATTTGTTTGAAGTGGGAAACAAAGAACCTTACCTGTGGCCGAGGAAAACTTTCATACAGATTTCACTGTGATAATGGTAGGATACTGAGTAAAGAAATTCTATCATCAGAAGTTATTCCAGACATGACTTAAATGTTCTTTCTATATACTTGCCCTCCTCCTCTGACCCTCAGTGATCTGTGGTAAATTAGAATATAATAACTCCAGTATCTGCCACTGAAACAAATTCACAAAATAGAAAAAAAAGCAATCATGGATGGTAACTATAGAAAAAATCAAAAGTAATTGAAAGACTTTTCTTGATTACTGTTATATACCAGACATCATTGAAAGGATGAGAAGATGAGAAAATTATAAGAGTAATGGTATCCATATTCTCTAGACAGGAAGCAGGATATTATATACATTCAGAGGTTACTTTCTTACACCTCAATCAATGAAAATTATTTGCAAGTTCAAGAATATTCAGGTAACAAGGAAAACATGTGCTTCTGGGAATGAACTTGAGTTTCTACAGAGTAGAGTTTCTTTTAAAATATATTTGACTTCAATGCGGTGGACTCTTTGTCTTCCTGACATCAAGCCACTTGCCAGGACACACTTGGCAAGACAGAAAGATGTATGTGCAGCTCTGTGCACACACACAGAGGCAGAAGAGGAAAGTATGACCCTGATTGTCATCATCATGCCAATGGGAAGATACTGAGCTATGCTTTAATCAGTGTGTCCAAAACGGGAACAAATACATAATGAGCTATCAATTTTAAAGATGTAAAAGAAAAATCTGCTTACACAAAGGCTAAATTAGTCGTAATCCTGGTTTCTCTACAAAGTTGAGTGTAGTAGTGCTGTTTGCAGGATCTTGGGCTTATTATTCCATCATTTGCAGAGGCTTTGCTCCAACATTAAGTCTTAAACACATGGCATCAAAAAAGTAGTCCACACACTGTGTGTCACTTCATATACTCACGTGCAATACTTATTTCTTGCAGGTATTTCAAATTACTCTCAAATTAATCTTAGAGATCTTGAACCCCAAAGAACTTACAATTGTGCTACAGAAATCCTCTATAATAATACAATAGTTTTCCAAGAAAATAAATCTGTGGAGACGGATTTGGGGAGTGAGTACATTACTTATATTTATAAGATAAAATTTCTGTTTCTTTTATGGGATTACATTATTTGGGGAACCACAGAAAATAGAGAAGAAAAATTTTAAATTGATTTTAAGGTGAATTGAAAAATAATTATGCAAAACTAAAGTTGTTCTTTTTCTGTTGTTCAAAATGTGTATGTTGCAAGACTGCTGGACACAGTTAAAATGGTTTACATGGATTGTTTCCATTTTCTTCATTTCCTTTTCCCTTCCTTTTATAACATTCTTCACTCTGGGTTCTTACACCTCTTCCCCTAGTCCTGTCCTGCTTCTCACAGAAGAGGAAAGTAAGTAAATCGACCAGTATTGCCCTGGCAAATCTATGTGCATAATATAACACAGGAACCGTAGCTATCAAATTGCTGGCAATATCATTAGTAACAAGGTAAAGCTTAATAAATGGAAAGGGGTTCCATAAAATAATACCATTTGGGAAGACAGAAGTGAAAAATTCCAAATAAATTTAAAATTTGCTGGTAAATGTTAATTTGAAAAAGGTGATTAATGAATGATCAACTATGAAGAAGACAAAAGGTGCCATTGCTTACAAACAGTAAAGTCATTTCTACAATAAAGATTTGTGTTTATCAGTGGAGGGAAAGGAGAAGAGAAGCAGTAGGAAAGGGAGAAAGCAAGTGAGGGAGGGAGAAGGGGAAGGAGGAAGAGAAGAGGTAGAGAAAGACAGAAAGCGAGAGTTGGAGGGAGGGAGAGAAGGATGGAGGGAGGGAGAGAGAGAAATAGAAATAAAAAGCTAAGTATGATGGGAAATATTTTAGGTGCTTGGGAGGTTGAGACAGGGTGATCCAAAGTTGGAGGCCTGCCTGAACAACTTACTGAGACCTACATAGTGTATGAAGGCTTGCCTGAGACAATGCAATCCTGTCATTGAAAACAACTGGAACAATAACAACAACCCACTCCACAAAATATGTTACGACTTTCTGGTATTTTACTCACATGATTCTAATTTGTTTCATAGCTGAGGACAAAGGGGATGCCCAAATTCATGTCTCCTATCCCTCCAAACTAACATTAACTACATCAAGAGCAAATAAAACTGCAGGGTAACCAGACAAGTTTAATATCATGTGGGTAGTAAAAACTTCGAATGAGGCCAGGGAGATTGTTCAGTGGGTAAAGGTGCCTGCTGCCAAGCCTGAAGACCTGAGTTTGTTCACAGTATGCACATGGTAGAAGGAAATAACCAATTTCCGCAAATTGTTTTCTTACCATCACATGGGCATGCGCATGCACATGCACATGCACATACACACACACACACACACACACACACATACACACACACACACACACAAACATGGACACACACACATATACTCAGACATGGACACAGACATACAAATAAATAAACAAACAAACAAACTAAGATTAGCACAACCTTTTAAAATCAGTGTAACATATGAATCTTTAAAAAGTCTATATTTGATAAAATACAAGTCATTTCAGTTGTGTTAGTATCCCTATAGAGAAAGGATATCAAATGGCCATCAGTCATTGTGTCTCAACACGCACAAATGTTCCACTGCTCTAAAAGCTGAAGTTATGAAGTACCTAATTAAAAGCATGTGAGCTATTCTGTGTATCTTCAGAATAGGCAAGTTTGCTCAAGAAAAAAAACAAGAATCATAAGAAGATCTATAAAATTGACTTCATAGTTGAATACTCCTCTTTGAAGTGATTGAAGGAAATAGCATATAAATTGTGTACTGTGGGCAAGTACTCATGATTTATTTATACCCAACATGGACAATTTCCCAAAATATATAGGAATAACTTCAGTTACATAGCAAGACACCAAATATTCCAATTGAAACACAGGAAAGCATTTTGACTGTGTATTTCACAAAAGATATACAAATGGTGACTAAGCCCATGGAAAACTTCTCAGCCTTATTAGCCATCTGGGAAATGAAAGTCAAAACAAGATGGAGATTGTACACATAGCCACTAACAAAAGACTGACAATATTATTGATGAGATTGTAGCAATTCACCCAACATAAGAAGAAAGACTATATCTGCAAAGGAAAGTGGATTCATGAATATGCATCCACTCTTAGAAAGAGCCCAAACGGCCCACAAGTGTTTAATAATAGAGAAAACATGGAGTATGTTAATGAAGAACACTGCTCATTATCCCTTGCTCTAATGAGACAGTTGCCATATAAAGATAAAATATTCATTTAGACCATAAGTTTGGAAATTTCAGTCTAAGACACTGTGGCACTGGGTCTCTGATAGGGCCACCAGTTAATAATGGTAGGAATGTATCTTGAAGGGAACTACTCATCTTGTGTGTCATGAAGGAAAAAGAAAAGAGAAGAATAGGGACCCTTGATTCCATTTGAGTGTTTGCTTCCAAGGACCCAACGATTTTACACTAGGCCTTATCTCTCCAACAGCCCACCAAGACATGTTGTGATGTTCAGCCACCAACCCATATAGCCTTACTGATTACTAAAAAGACATAGTTATAATGTGTAAAAATAAAATCCAAGTGCTATATTAAAACCAATGTAATTTGTGCAAAATATTACTGTTTAATTCTATTTATATATAATGAATACAAAGTTACATTCAATCTATAGCATTATGAAGTAGACCAGAGAATATGTGGTATCTCAAGGGAGCTCATTTTGACTGTCAAGTGACATACAAGGACAACAGAAATGTTCTATATTAATTGTGATGGTAGCACACATGGATGCATAAACTCATAACTCATCAAGCTATACCTTAAGCAAGTGTCTGTGAGTGTAAATTGTGTCTCATTAATTATATTTAGATGTTTTGCCCAGCAATATCTCAAAATACCAAAATATCTGAACAACAGTATCTGTGAGAAAAGAATATTCTTAGGTATTCTTCAAATCACTGGGATCTCTAGATTTCCTACTGCTGTTTGGAGAGAAATATACTCTATGAAAGAAATCTAGTCAAAGGAAGCAGCATAAGTCTAAAGACTTCATTGAGATTTTATTAATTCACAGTCAGTCAAAAAATGGCTGTTAGTGATTCCAGGTTGTTATGTAAATACTATTTTTTTCAGTGTCTTATTTTTTCCATTGTAACTCTTTTCTTTTTCTTTCTTTTAAACAGCTCCAAAGAAGCCCCTAAATGTTTCATGTAAGAATGTAAGGGAGAACAAAACATCAGTTACCTGGACTCACCCTGCATCTTTACTCCATGGTTATTATTTATGTTCCAATAAGACCAAATCAGGTAATTTTGTACAATGTAATTCCCACAAAGGAAGACAAATCAAGAATTTTTAAATGCTGGCACTATGGTTTTAGCCAGGGAGTTACAGGGCTTTTATGTAGATGGTGAGAGATTTCTGTATGTCTCAGTTTTAGAACTGTCATTAACAAAGGACTTTCCAGCTTCAATGTAGCAAAAAGCAAGAATATTCCTAACACTGATTTTCCTTAACCTTTCTTAACTTTAATCTTGACATTAAAGCACAGAGAAGGAAAATTTTCTTATGAATAACATGTTGTTCCCATCTTGCAAATATCATGTAATTGGTCTACACTATTTTGAACTCATCACTCAAGCCCCTAGATAAACAAGCAGACAAATGCAGACATACAACCTTGTGTGAATAAAAATGAATGCCATCCCATCTAACCACTCAAAGGAGAAACCTGGGTAATTTTAGTTCTTAATTAGTCTGCTTCAGAAATTAACGTAGTCCCCCAAATGTGGCATGACTAGCTTTAGATAAGTCTGCTTAGATGAACAGATGTCTACTGGAGAAGATCAAATATCTAGAACATTTATGGAAAGCAACAGACAAGATTGGAGTCTCTTAAAGCAACCTGCATATCGGACAGACCTTTACCTCTGGACTAGTGTTGTGATGAACTGAGCACTCACAGATTCCTTTTTGTGTTTAGCTGGAAGAAATCAGACATATGTTACAAAATTTGAAAACTAAAGATCCATTTTTGTATATTCTTACATTTTGATGACATTTTCCTCCTTATTCTTGAAATCATAATAATCAAATGACTAAAGAAAGTTAAGAGGCATGTTATCCTTAGCCCATGTTATGGAGAGAAATATAAGCAGTGCATTTGAGAGTCTGATAAATCAAAAGTAGATGGAAAAGACAGGAGAAATAGTGATTCTACGAAGATAAAACAGAGGGGCTACTTTTCCTCTGCTTCGTCGGACTTGTGTTTTATGGATCTTTCTGTATGGTTTCTTCAGAAATACACTGTTTGGTTTTTCTTTCTGTTTTTAAGATTTTTCTACTACTCTGTTTTGCTGTACTTCCAGTTTGATGTATTCTTTACTGAACTGTTTGTATATCAGGGTATGTGGTAGAGTTACTTGTGTATATGGTTTATTTGAATTCTGTATAGTCTGAAGAATCCATATTTGTACTGAATAGCATAATTAAGGTAAGGATAGGATGAGTTATTAAGTTTGGAGAGTCTTGTATGTCTACAGACAACATAAGGCCCTTCTTACTGTCACTTAGCTATACGGCTGTTCAAACATAATGCTTGCACATGCTTTCAGGGGAATGAAGGGAGCTTGGGCGATACGTATCTTCTAGTCTCCTAAACTGTGCACTGTTAACTGAATTGATCCTCCACTCTAGTCTTGTGACAAGACCACCTTAAAGATCCATTGAAGCTGCCCCCAACCCCCTTTCCATGATCTCTGACTATAGTTAAAATGATTTGCCAGTAACTGAAGACTGCTTGGCCTCTGTTTTCTCACTCATATCTAAGGTATGCTGCAGGGAGATCAACATCCAGTTTATCTGGATGATTTGGCAGGATCCTAGCATCATTCAGTCCTTTAAACTAAGCACCCTAGTCCAGGTAAAAAGCCCTATTCAGAATTCACTGGTCTAAAGTCTTTGAAATGAATGTCTTTACATCAAACTTTACATTTCATCTCATCATTTCACAATGTAACTATTTTCAGGATCTCCAAAAGTTAGAAAAGAAGAGAGAAATATATCCAGTATTTATTTCTCTTGGGATATCTGGTAATTTTATTAGGTTCTACTTAAAGTGTTTTTTGATATGATCTACTATCTCAAGAGAGTTGTTTGTGTGGTGAGAATCAGATTAACACAATTTTAGATGATTTTTCAGCAGCTTCAGGTGAGATTCCTGACATTGTTATATTCATGTTTTTTACCATATGCTATATCTTGAGGAGCTGTAGCTTTGTTTTATCAACTTAACAACACCTAGTGACAAGAAGATACACCCCCCCTGCATTCCCGGATCATTGAGGAAGAGGCATTTTCAGCTTTGTGCATTCAAATGACTAATTTTTAAGGGTTATTAAAAAACAATGTGCATATTTTGAAACTATGATGAGTTAGGAATCATTATGTATATCTTTTAAATATGACCTTTTATTTGACTCTTTTGACACTGTAATATCCCTTGGATAACAGTGTGTTTTCAATAATCCCATTGGGGCAAGCATGCCTATACTGTTTGAAATAGTCTCCATGAAGACACTTTAGAGGAGATCAAGTCTGGAAATTATCAGTTCATTTCTCATGTTAGTCTATATATATATATATATATATATATATATATATATATATATATATATATATATATATATATATAGCACTGGTGACAAAAATCACTGTCTTCCCAGGTGTTTTCAAAAATGGCAGACATGACTTGGATGGTGGGCATACTACTATTGCTTTATGGGGGAAAATGAAGCACTTAATGAAATAAGGTGTTCATTTGTTCCATACAGTTTGTTCCTCTGAGACCTGAAAGTATTTGGGTTCATAACGAAGCCAAGAGTGTTCATGTAAAGCATCGTGGAATGTATTAGTGAGGGTTCTTCACTGGAAGAGAATCAAGGGGATGTGTGTAACAATTATTAGATTAGTTAACACAGTCTGAGATTGGGTAATCCTTCAGTGTCCATCTGTCCGCTGCAGAGACAGGAAAAGCAGTAGCTGTTCAGTGCAAGAGCTTTGGAACCTCAGCAAAGAAGGACCACAGTCCAAGGCTGAAGGCCTAAGAGCTCCCTGCAGTGTCACTGCTGTCAGCTGTGTTCAAAATTAAAATGGTGTGTGATGACAGCAATAGGTGAAAGCATATCCACTCAAGAAGAGTCTGTCCTTCATTCATGAGAGAGCTTCATCCTCATTCCACATTCATTTAGGCCCCTATCTTATGGGACAATGCTATCCATATCCAGGGCAGATCTTTCTCACTCACTTCACAGAACCATGTGCCAGTCATTGTCTCACACACCTCACAGACATACAAGTGTGACTTACCAATTTTTAAGGCTTCTCTCAATTCAATGAAGTTGTCACCCAAGATTAACTATGACAGAGCCTTTCAACCAAAGCTTGAAATTCCTTAGTAATTTCAACAAACACCCCAAATATTCTGTCCAAACACTAAGAATCTCCATTAGTTACTTCTTTTAAAAAAAATCTTCAGATTTATTGTTCAAAATAAATGAATCATTTCATTTTTGTTGTATTAGGTAAAATAGGATTGAATTACATTATAAAGCTGTGTTTTGATGCCAAAATGCTTATGAGATTCCATATACAACCTCATGAATTTAGGTCACCAAATAAAAGCCAAACTGAGCTGGAGATCAGTAGCCTTAACCCCTGGATATTGTCCCAGTGGTGAAGGCATTATCCTAAAAACCAGGCACCACATGAAAAATGTAGCAGAAGGGTCAGAGGGTGCCATCTGACCCTTCTTTTATGCAGCCTTCTTAGAGAGAATTCTCACTATGTGTAAAGCAGACCTGAGCTAGAAAGTCATATCTTTTCCCAGGCTTTAGGGATTTCTGAGAAATAGATACTGTAGTGGGTAGCCATTCCAGCTTGGTTCTGGAAGTTCCAACCCCCATTGAGACTCCTGGCGCCCAACGTGACTCTGGCAACTGTCACGCCTACGAGGCGGGGCAAGGGGAGGCGCCTGGGGACCCGAGAGCTGGATGGGCTAGCGCTCTCTCGGTGCCGGAGTCTCAATGGGGGTTGGAACTTCCAGAACCAAGCTGGAATGGCTACCCACTACAAGATACCATTAGAAAAACTGCTTTTCCTCACTTATTATTGAGATTTCCATGATGATGTTTCACTGTAGAAATTTGGTCATAAGTATGTGTTGACTTTCTGATACTGCTCCTGAAAGCCCAAAGACATATCCAAGAGCACCAGAGAAGTATCATCTCAAGAAAAAGTCAGGCTTCACCCTATTGTGGGCATTTATTTCCTGCTTTTCTCCAGAGAGCAGGTGAAATGGTAAAGGTAGGAGCTCAATTTCCATACCTCAGTGCCTAAGCACCATCCTGGCTTCATTTCCCTTGTCTGTCGTCAAGGACAAATGGCTTAATTTTTTTATGGCTCAGTTTTCTACAAAATACAGTGATGTGGCAAATACCAGCTTTATAACTGTGGTGATGGTTAAATCAATTAACTCACACATCACATAAACAGTGATTGCCACACGTAGAGTCATTGATCACTTTTTGGTGTTATTGTTATCATTGTAACTACTGGCTAATAACATGCTGCTTAAAATTTCTTTGCTATAATAGTTTTCTACTTAAAATGTCAATATGTGCCAGATGTTTTCTCACTTAACATATGCTAGCTCTTCAACCAATGTCCTAACTCTTAACTTCTCATCCTCACCAAATAGCCCAAATCTGCTGTGCTAGTCATGTTTGTCCATAAGCTCAAAACATTCCTTCTTTCATTTATGTTGTTTTGTGGCAATGCAACTCAGTAGTAGCATGCTTGTATAGCATGCACAAGTCCATGAGTTAGACCTTAACACCCCAAAATACCAAGTTTTTCTCTTTCAACTCATTCAGTTTTACTCATCTTTCCATGCAAAGCCCAGATCCCAGTTATCATAATCAAGCCTTCTCTCATTCTCATGGCTCCATAAATTACTACAACCTTAAAATAATGTGAACCTACTTATTGGTGATCTGATGGCTTCTTCCCTGAAAGGCTGTGGCAGTAGCTCATGCTGATGCTCTAAGGTCAGATTTAAGTATCAGAAAAGGTGTGAGAAAAACAACCATTCTAAAGCATTACAACTTAAGACTTTGTAGTGTTCACTGGGGCCTGTGTTATGTCAGAAGAGAAAAATCTTCACAAACATGTCTTAAGTTAATTGAATATTCTATGCACCACATTAATGATATGTCATAACTTTGGATGCTTTCAGATTTTTAGAATAATTGGATTTATTCAATGAATTTTTGAGTAACTGTGCTGCTTTCTCATATATATACATACATATTTATATAAACACACACTTACACATATATGTAAAATTAAACACACTTAGGCCGTTTTGATCACCCCTCTCCATCTCCTCCCCCCTATACTTCTCCTGTTCCTCACTTCCAAATTTACAGCCTCCTATGTTTTTTTTTTAATTATTGCTACATATACATGTAAATGACGAAACATAAAAATGCAGCCTGCTGAGTCCATCCAGAGTTGCCTGCAGGTCACTCGATATCAGATAACCAATCAGAAGCATCATCCCTAGGGAAGATGGATTATCCTGATCTCAGAAATTGCTAATAGCTTGTAGTTCTTCATTTAAGGTTGGGCCCAATGAGGTTTCCCCCACCCAGGTTTGGCTGTCGACTGCTGTTGGAATTGTTTGGCTCTCATTAGGTAGCTATGCTGTTGACATTTCTTAGGTGTAGGTTTCCGGTCATTGCTAGAAGACACTATTACACCGCAGACTTCCTGGTCCTCTGGCTTTGTGGTCTTTCTGCTCTCCTTCTTCCTTGAAGAAAAGAAGTTTCTTTGATGAGGGGTAAGAGGTACACTTACTTGAGTATAACAATACGAATTCAGAATTCAGATAGGCAGAGTACTGGTTTAGGGAAGTGCCAGAGGTAGTGTTCCTCTAGATTCTATGACCAAACTAACCACACACAGTTGCCTATGTTTACAGTACCAGCTGTAATTTTCCTCCTGTTAAGTGGGCCTTAAGTCCCATTAGACAGCTATTGTGTACTGCCAAGATCTGTATACCACTATTGCCCCTTTGGAGATGTCTTGCTGTGCTGGTCATTGTCGTTCATAGATGTCACAGCTAGGTAGGACTACTGACTGTCTCCCTCCTTTAGTAGCTTGCATATCATCTGGTACTGAGAAAGCTAGTCCTCAGGGAGTAGGTTTCCAGGTCAGTTCTAGTAATGTCCTCCCTCCTTCTCATGGCCCCATGAATTTTGTGGTGTCATTAGCAACAGGGACTTAGCTTCAGCTATGGGTAAATATAAGGTAATGATTACCTGTGTCTTCTTCAAGCATCCTTAGTGTTTTGTATTACTCTTCCCTCCCTCCTTTTCTGTGTTTTCCCCCTTCCCCTCTTAAAGCCCCCTTCACATTTCTCATCTCCCTCTTCGTATTGCCTGTATCCTGCTGTCCCCTCTCTAGAAACTCACTCCCCAGTCCCTTTGTATTTTCCTGACTTCTGCAGTTACTCCAGGTTGTATACTCACATCTAAAGATTTGGAGCTGGGAACAAAGGTGAGAGACAACATGTGGCGCTGGTCTTTCTGTACAAATTCACTTAATATTTGGAGTCTGCTTAGAATGATAGAATGTAAAAACCTAGTTATACGCATAGGGATCCTGACTTTCAGGAACTTACTAAATCCTTCTTTCCTCTTAATTTTAGAAACATGTACAAAATTGGCGAAGAATGCAACCTGGTTTGAGGTGAACTCCCTGAAACCTTACACATACTATCATGTGTCACTTTACGCCTATGTTGTTGGGCGAGTGCAACGTAATGGGACTGCTGAGCAATGCTTCTTTCGGACAAAAGCGGCTCGTAAGTTCTTTGCTTTAATGTTTCTTCCATGAAGGGCAAGGAACAACAAATGCCATTTTCATGTACAATGCATTGATCTTTCTGCTTTGTTTTAGAAATGCATTGTCCTGGTTGGTATGTTTGTTAACATCTCAGATTTGTTTAGAAATATTTAAAAACTGCTATTCAAAGTTCACTCTGCTTATCAAATGTAGTCACAAGGTTGAAGGAACAAAGCTGGAAGCTTCATCAGCTGGTGGGTTTTTTTTGGGGGGGTGGGGGGGTAAGACTTCATGCACTTAAGCCCCTCAGCAACTTAGATTAAAAGTTCTCCCTTTACTATCCAAAAACACTAACTGCACCAAGATACAGAGCATTGATCCCTATTCACATGACAAAACATTTCATAATATACAGCTTTTTTTAATGTCATATTTTACATTGGACATTTCAATGGTCTGGCTTTCAGTGTGATGTTTACACAGTTTGTGGAAACAAACCTAGATTAGTGTTCAAGGTAACTGCTAATCTCAATTAGGGGCAGGGAAGAAGAAAGAGTCTGGGGTTCTGGTAGGATCTACGACTATAGGACCTAATGAGCACCAGATTCTTGGAGAAAAAAAAAGTTGTCACTGTTAAAACATTCTCCACATCACTGAGGCTCAGGTTTTAAATGACTAAATCCTAAAATCTCAGTATAGAGAGGAAAAATGTACACACAATCCCACCACTAGTTCAGGAACTGTTGGCATTTGATAACTACTAGAGAAGGAGAGTCAGTTACCTTTAATGATGTGACCCTTGATAGGCTGACCACACATTCAGACAGGCCCCAAGCCCAAGAACTAGCTTCATGGGGCAAGAAGAAGAAGAAGAGTAAACTCAAACCTGCATGGGTGGTAAGGCAAGAAGACGGGGAGAAGAGGCGCTGGGGTGTGTATGTATGTGTAGGCTCAAATATATACTGTATGAGAATCTCAAAGAATTAATAAAAGTATCGAGAATTTTCCAAGTCCTACAGCTATATGCTATTGTTGCCTTCCCAGGTTTCTGGGATGTCAAAGCAAATGTAAGTGGTTTGTTGCCTCAAGAATATCACCTGGTGTTGAGTAGGATATTCAGAGGAAGAGGACTGGGCTGTACAGGGGACCTTACATGTTTCTCAAGCATCCTCCCCTGTCCCTCATTTTCACTTTTCACTGTTACTTAGTTCCACATTCTGTTCCTCAGGGATTGTGCAAACTCTCAGGACTTTAGCATGTCTTACACGTTAATACTTGATGAAGAGTGACTTATTTTTAGATGTTTTAATATAGACTTTGAATCTGTGTTCTCTTGTGCAGACCAACACTTAAAATGTTTTACATTGTACTCGGGTTTCAAGTTATTTAAGTTTTCACATATCAAATGATTGAGATAACAAACACTTCTTTATTTTCATAGGGCCAAGCGTGGTTAGAAACATGAAAGTCATCCGGAAACAAGAAAATGTTATAAGTGTCACATGTGAGCCTCCTAGTGAAATTAATGGCCCTGAAAAATCTTACATTTTGGAAGTCAAAAGTGGAAATTCTTTATTTAAGAATTTCAAGCACCCCACATGCAAATTTGAAGTAGATAATCTCTACTATTTAACCGAGTATACGTTTCTGGTAAGGTCATGCTTTCCATAATCACTACTTTCCCAAGCTCTATTACAATGTTTAATGCTAAGTACTTGCATGGCATGTAGGTCAGTGCTTATATGGACTTAAAGATTTCTGATGACTTGTAGAATCAACACTAGAACATTCAACAATTTGGTGCCAAACATTTTATCTCTGGAGTGAAAAGCAACGTTTTAAGGCAAAATTTTGTTAGAACATCTGCAACTTCAAAGTGACCACTGTAGGGAAGTTGTTGCTCATGTGCCTGGTAGGAGACAATTCATGAGTAGCAGATCTTTACTTTGCCAAATATTTATTTTTATTGTTTTCGACTACAAAATTTTGTGTGTGCTTTGAGGTTAGAAAATACTAGAAACAAATTCAGTAAAGCATTTGAACATAAAGTGAATGTAAAGAAGCTTAAAACATCTGTAATTTCTCTATGGACCATGTATTATAAAGATATTTCTGTTCTTTATAATGAAAATGGTTATGCATTAGATAAAAATCAACATTTCTAATACAGTTATGTAAATTTTATTTTTTTTCTGTATTATTTCATCATGCTCACCTGTGTACGATTTTGTTATTTAACTTCCAGTAGTTACATAAGGTTCTGCCATGTGGTTTTTATCATATTCTACTAACAATAACTATATTGAGGTCTAATATACACAGTATTCAGTAAACATGTTTATTGATTAATAGCAACTTCATGTAATGTCGTTAATAATTTCTACTCAATACATGAAAAGGTCAACTCAAGGAAAGAAAAATCTTACTTTGGCTTCTAGTTTGAGGGAAGGCATCATGGCAGGAGCCTGATAGAACTGGTTACATTGCACCTGTCTTCAGAAAGCAGAGAGAAACGGATGTTGGTGCTCAGCTTCTCCCCTATAATTATTCCAGTTAATACCTTATACCTGGTAGCTCTGTGGTGCTGCATTTTGGGTTGGTTTTCCCTATGCAGTTAACCCTATTCCCTCACACACAAGCCTAGAAATGTATTTCTTAGGCGATTCTGGATCTGTCAAGATGACAATCAGTATTAACCATTGTAAGTTTACCTGTCAGCTTGACACCCAAGAATGTAACTTTTAATCCATAACCTTCCACCTATTGTGTTCTCCTCTTCTTCTCCTTTAAACTTGCTCACACACTTTTCTCACCACGCTTCACATTTTCATATCTCTCCTCTTTCTTCCTGGAGATCTGAATGAGAACAGTAAGCAATAGCCATGCTATAGCCTGAACACTGTGCTATCATGAGATTTCCTTCATCAAAGAGATTAATCCATCTCTTTTTAGTTCACCATTACTCAATTTCTCAGCCATGGATAGAATCTAGGCAGATTCCTTGCCAAAATGTATCATGTAGCTGATACATTCAACCCTGGTCCCCTCCAACTCTTGTAACACCATAGGCTGAACACTTACTAGTTGCCGTTCTCTTGGTATTCTGGTCTTCAGATTCCTACCACAATTATATATTATATTCTGCTTAAAGCATCTGAGACCTTCTCTAGAATGAATCTCCAAACTCTTTCACCTTTTCACAAACCAGTTCCCAAGGAGTGAGGATCATGTGCTCAGGTGTATCACAGCAGTGGCTCTATTCCTTGGAGGATATTTTCTTTGTAATTTTTACTTTATTTATGAAGGCCCATGTGTATGTGAATGTGGCTAATACCTGCTATAGTGCACATGCATGGAAGTCAATTCTCTCCTACCATGGGTTCAAGGAATTGAATTCAAATTGCCAGGCCAGGCTTGTGTAGCAAGCAGTGTTATCTGCTGAGGCATCTCTTTGGCCCCTGGTTTTCTGTATTAGCTACTTGTCTTGTTGCTATGACAAAATACCAGACAAATTAACTTGAGAAAGAAAGAACTTATTTTTATCTCAGTTGGAGGTGGTACAGACCATCATGATAGGGAAAGGATGATGGCAGGACCATGAGGCAGCTGGCCACATCTTATCCACAGCTATAAAGCAACAGAGTAATGTTAAGCCTGCTTTCTCTTTATTATTTAGTCTAGCATGGAATGGTGCTACCCACATTTAGGGTGGATCTTAGTCCTCAACTAACTCCGTCTTGACACTCATTCACACAGATATGTGTTGAGCTTTTTTCATGGTTGATTATAGATCCTGTCAACTTAATTATAAACATTAATCATACAATACGATAGTGATAGTTGACTTCATTGGCTTCTTGTCACTACAAGTGTTTTTATATAATCACCATTTTGGACTATAATTTTTAAAGAAGGAAAGTAGTGTATTAGTTATGGTTCTCTAGAGTAACAGAACAGGAAGAATATATATGGGATTTATTATAGTAGCTTACAGGCTGTGGTCCAGCTATTCCAACAATGGCTATTATTTCCAATGGAAAGTCCAAGAATTCAGCAGTTGTTTAGCCCATGAGGTTAGTTGTCTCAGTTGGTCTTCAGCATATGCCAGAATCCTGAAGAAATAAGATCTAATGCCAATGACAAAATGACTTAACAGCAAGAAGAAGAGCAAGCAGGCAAAGAGCAATTGCTTCTTTATTCCATGTCCTTTATATAAGCTTCCACAAAAAGGTATGGCCCAGATTAAGGTGTATCTTACTACCTCAAAAAATCTGGATTTAATGTGGGTCTTTCCACATCAAATAATTCAGTCAAAAAAAAATTCTCTCGCAAGTGTACCTAGCTGCCTGGATTTTAGTTAATTCCAGATGTAGTCAAGTTGACCTCCAAGAATAATCATCACAAGTAGTTTCTAATTCATTAAAAAAATGGTGTTATTTTAAATGGTGCTACAGTGGTGATTATATAGTCTGACTTGCTCATATGGTGAATTACAGTAATGGGTTTTCTAATGCAAAACACTCTTCATATTCTAAGAGGCAAATTATCTCTTCTCTTTCATAGTGCATTATTTTTCAATGCATTATTGAACAAATAGTTTAATATTTATTTAATTCCATGAGTAGCTATTCACAAAGGAGATTATTCAATAAATAGGTAGAGATGGTTTTGACATCTGAGTGGTATGCATAAATTTTGTTGCGTTTTGGATATATTTCACTCTTTTTCAATGTTGAATAACTTTAAATAGTGTAGGGATGATTTGTACCCTAGAAATCCCTTTGATCCTTTTAATACAGAAGTATTCTTATGGAATCATTTACATTGTCTTTCACAATTAATGGTTCTTGCAGATATTTTTTGAGTGAGTGTGCCATTTATATCTTCCCGAATGGTGTTCCACATGGAGAAACAGCATGCTGTTACTAAAGCATCCTGCATTCTGTTCCACTGTGTGCAGCTTCCTCAGTGGCCACAGAGTTCTTGGCACAGTATTCCATTTAGTCTCACACACACTCAGCTTTTATCTTCTTGATGTCTTTACTCCAGGACTTGCTTTTCTTTGTAGGATTCTCTTCCACTCTTTAAACATTGTAAATTATCACGTATCTGGGATACGTGAGTGAGCATTATAAACATAGAATTCAAATTAGGAAATAATTATCACTTAGCTATTCCTTCTCCCACAGCATAAATAGATCTCTTGTTTTCTTGATTTCACTCATCATAACTTATTTCCACATGCATTTATAACCCTAAGACAATAGACACACTTTCATGAGGATGTAATCGTCTCATATTTATTCAGTATCACCATTTCCACTAAAGATATTTATGTTTATTTTTTTTTGTAGTAATTTATTTCTAGTGATAGAATTTGTTTTGATGTTTTTCTCATTGTGTCTTTACATTTTATGAAAAAATAATTATGATAATTATTACTGTGGTTTGGAAAAATTTGTATCCTGATCCTACATGGCTTGTCAGTTATATCAACCTGCCTGCACACAGAAAGTAATGGATTCTTAAAGTACATTGTTCTGATAATTTCTACCTTAATGAAATCTATAATGGTTACTTGGCAAAGTTTACAATGTAATATATCTACATATGTGGAGTTTAAAATTCTATTGCTATAAATTTTATTGCTTTATAAGAGGAACTTGACACAATTTTGTTTATGGATATTGGGAAATTCTATAGAGAGTGAAGGCTTCTATGCATGTTTATCAGGATTGTCACATCATGTTAATCCCCTGTAATGATGTTATTCAGATCTATTTTCACATAATTTATGTGGTGTCAGTAGTCTTGTTTCAGCATCTCTTTCTGTTTCCTTTTGGACCAAGCTGATTTTCTTTATTTGTATTAAGTTTTGAGTTCTTGGTGTTTATGGTAATTATTTCCACACTGCAATTTGTTCATTTTTTACCCTCAAAAATATGCACATTCCACACCCAACTCTTGTAAACAGCAGATTTATTTTAAAAATAAAATGTGAGCCTACTAGCATACTAATAGACAACTTTATTTTTTTGTCTATTTACTGTACCTTAAAATCATTAATTCTGGGTTTCACTTCTTGAACTGTGTTCTTCCATTTCCATTTGTTATTGATGTCATTCAATTCATGACATTCAAAAGGTAAACAACTTTTCTATCTTCTTGACTGCACACAATAAAATAACCTTAAACTCTCAGCTTTGACTCAGTTTTTTAATGAAAACAAGCAGCATTTTTTAAGAAATAATGTACATTTTATAACATGCCATACACACTTAAAGTAGAAAACTAAATTCTTTTCTTTTTCTTTTTCTTTTTATTTAACTGAAATTCAGGTCTCCTTTCACAATGGAGAGTATCAGGGAGAGGCAGTTGCTAAAAATCAATCAACATCTTGTAAGTCATCTTGGCCTATTTTTTCTACCTCTATGTGTATGCATTTGTTTGAGCAAAGCTGTGCTATATTGCATCCATAGATTGACTCCTTGGTTGCTTAAAAGTATTTTATAAATACTGGCAATTTTCAAAAATCTCTGAATAAACCCATATTAAAATACAGTATCATAAAAATTAAATTAATAGATTTGATCACTTAGTCACTAAGTGAATGTTGCCTTTGTTACAACTTTTAAGAGTATTTATTTGCACAGACAGATATTTTTGGTAGCTCTTTTAAATGGGACTGCTTTCTTGACTATAGTGTTTGGCATATATCTGTGCTAGTGATATGTGTGCTGATTATGTTCTGATTTCTAAGATATCTTTAGTATATGGAGCATCATTATAGACAGGAAAGCACACACAACCCGCCCCCCCCCCCCAGGTTTTAGAAGTCATGAATAGCTAGTTTTCTCTCTGTTCGGTCTACCATTTACTGGAATCACACTATTTAGCCTCATTTCAGGAATTAAAACACTGAGGTTCATAGGTAATAGGATTCTGGCCAAATTCCCTTTAAGTAAGGAAGAAGTAAGGTTGGAAACTCCCTAGCCTGGCTCTGGGACTCAAACTTTGATGTCACTGCATGGGTTTATTGCATATGAAAAGAATGGCATGTAACCCAGGATGGCATGTAACCCAGGATAAAGATTTGCCAACCTAGTGGGAACTCATGAAATTTGGATCAACAGCTGTGGAGCCTGCATGGGACTGGGCTAGGCCCTCTGCATAGCGAGACAGTTGTGTAGCTTGATCTTCTTAAGGGCCCCCTGGAAGTAGAGGCAGAATTCATCCCTGGTGCATGAGGGGGCTTTTTAGAGCCCGCTACTTATGATGGGACACCTCACACAGCCTTGAGACAGGGGGAGAGGCTTAGACTTGCCTCTACTAAATGTACCTCCCCATGGGAGGCCTTACCTTCTTGTAGGAGGCAATGGAGGGTGGGTTGGGAAGGGGAGGTTGGAGGGGCAGGAGGAAGAGGGGGATCTTTGATTGGTATGCAAAATGAATAAAGACTTTTCTTAATAAAGAAATAAAAAGACAATAAAATAATAATAATAATAAAATATTGCCAACCATGCTTTGCTCTGCTTTCCCTAAGCATGCGATTCACGTTGATTCTTAATGAAAACTCAGGCTAGGGAAAGTGTTAATCCTTACTGTCAAATGAAATAAATTTTGTCTCTTGGTTAATTGGTTTTATTCCCCAGTGAGCATGTAAGAGATTTATCTTTGTGGGATAGAAGCTTTTATGAATCCCTTAGGAGGCTACCCACTTCTGTGCTCAAATGGTAAACTATGAGTTTCTTTCTGAAAGCTGTAATAACCACATTACCTCATTGATCCCTTTAAAATGAACCTCTGAAAGGGAATTAAATCTAAATGATAGTTTTCTACAAAAGTACAGTATTTAATGAAAAGAAGTGGAAGTGCTCATTTATATTCTAATTAGTCTCTTTAAATATAAAGGCCTTGGGAATTTTGAAATAACAGAGCCCATCATTGCAAAATCGAGATTTTAATGTATTTCATCTTATTCTAAAATTTTAGCTTTGGATATTCACCATAAATGAAAAATATTAAAATTCTAGTTCATGAAGGTCACTCACATTGTCTAGCAAAGTACTTGACATAATAAGCTCTTGTGTGTCACTCTTCACTTCTAGATAACGCTAAAGCACTGATTATCTTCCTGGTGTTTCTGATTATTGTGACATCAATAGCCCTGCTTGTTGTTCTGTATAAAATCTATGATCTGCGCAAGAAAAGATCCAGGTGAGAAACAGTTCATTTTGAATTAGGAGGCAATAGTAGTTGTAATAATGTCACAAGCTGTTTTCCCAAAATGCATTGACTGAGCAATGGACCAGAGAAGACAGTGTGAACTTCAGTTTATGACCAAATTGGGTGTCAATTCCATGACTTAACATGAAATTATTGGCTTGCTGTACGTACTTATACTCTCTACCATTGCTAAAGGCATTGTAGGCTTGTTTGGATAATGATAAGTGCAAAGACTGTACCTTCTCTTTCAACCCTCAGTGGATGAAAGTCATTTGTATACAGCAAATGCAACAGGAGGGAAGTTCTGGGAAGTGTGTTTATTTCCTTGCTCAAGATGATAGATATTTAGGAGAAATGGAAGGATTCACTTAACTTTCTCACGCTTCGGAAATTCACAGGCAACTCTTGGTTGATTTCTTCCCTCCTCCTTGTTTTCTTCACTCTCCCCAAGTTCCTGTTCCACCTCTCCCATATCCATCCTTTCATTCTCGACCCTCTCCTATTCCCCCTATGCAGTCTCCTATTATCCTTACCTTGATTTCTCCCTCGCTCAGGACATTTACAAAATGGTGTTTGCTCAGTTAAGTTGAATGCCAACTGAATTCCATGTTCCTTACAAATAGAGAAACTCATGTTTCTTATTTTCACAGCAATTTAGATGAACAGCAGGAACTTGTTGAAAGGGGTGAGTATAAATGTTTCTTACTGATGAATATTATTTCGCTACATTTGAATCCTCTTATTTTAAAATAGGGACTGTGCATTTTAAATTAAACCTGGACTTTGTCCATTGACACACGATGAAACAAAATTATTTTTTCTAAAAGTAGCCATCTGTGTGAAGTTATCACAAATATTGTCCCTGGCCCTGAGAGTACCACAGTGATTGTCTATGGTCTCTGCCCTTCAAGGTTTGGGAATCTAATAGAGGAAGGCAGGTGTATTGATGAGTAGGGAACAATTTGGTAAAATGTTATATGCAATATGCACAGTTCTGTGTAAAGATAAATGATAGAAATTTGCCTGTGGAGGGTGCAGAAATTTGGTTGGCTAAGACTGCTGGGAAACATCAGACCAACTAGTGAAGAAGGAAGAATAGGAGAGCAGATGGTATTCCGTAGTGATAAGGTGATGTGGAATATCTTCAGTTTGCCAAAGTGGGATGGGTGGTGGATCCTCCCACTGAAGACACAGTGATGAATAAGATAGACATTATATAAAAGAAAAGACACTCCTCCTTCCAACTCTTCTATAATTTCTTTAGGTTTTAAAGACATAATCCAATAAAAATCATTAAAGACATTCAAACTATGCTTAAATAATTAAAGCGCTTATTTTTCTATTACTTAAGACAGAATTTCAGAGCACCTCTATGTCTTGTGTTACCTCCTTTGTGAAGGGTTTCCTTCTGACAACAGGAGACATGATGTTTGAATGCAGCAGCTTTTGGGCTGGTTCGTTAGAGATCTTTAGTTTTAGTCTCCTTTAGAGACTGTGTACCAACCTGATGCTGTTGTATTTGTTCATGTCTTTATTGATTAGCCTCCCATAAATAGGGTGCAGACTTTGGAGAGGCTGGAAGTTCCTCTTTTTTTCAGTGTTTTCTCCTCACTGCCCAGATGAGTGTATGGAATTCAGTGCATGTCAATGAACAGATAAAGTCAACAAGGTAATATGCCTAGAGTGTTGGTTCAGTTAGGCTGAGAGGAGAAGGAGGAACAAAGGAGTGATCACACCTGGGCAGAGGGCAGAATGCACTTCCAGGAGTTAAGGTGGATTGGAAGTATCAGCTATTTCATCTTGTAATTAATACCAATTGCAACTGGAAAGACTTTAGAACTTACCCACTCTAAAACACAGCTTTCAATTCAGCATGGATGAATACTAGGCATCTCCCACCACCTAAAGGAACTGCTTACTGCAGCTAGCCAAAGTGGTAATTGTGTTTGGAAACAAAGTTTTTGTGAACAGTCATATAGCTATACCACACTCATGGACAGCTTCTTTCTTCATCTGACAATCAGTACAGTTACCATGACACCTGAAGAACCAGCTGGGAGAGTAGGAGAAACATTTGCATGTGTAATAGCACAAATTTTCTTAACCTTTTAAATCATGGTTTACCGGGATGGAGAGATGATTCAGAGGTGAAGAGCATTGGCTGTTCTTGAAGAGGATCTGGGTTAGTTCCCAGCACTCACTAGGCTGCTTACAACTGCCCTAAAATCTAGATTGATGGGATCTAGATTGATGCCCTCTTCTGGCCTGTGTGGGCACTGCATGCATGTGGTGTACATGCATAAATGTGGACAAAAACTCACACACATAAAATATATCAAATAACAAATATATCTTGTAGAAACCCATGTTTTGTCAAGATCAGTATATTAATATAGCTCATAGTGAAATTTTTCATAATGGAAAGAAAGGGGAGTACTCAGTACCCATCTACATTTTTTTAAATCATAGAAAGTTATCTCACAATGTATTTAACTTTTTTAATATTCTTGAGATACAACAGATGAATATAATTTGTTAGATAGTATAGTGTAACAAAATTAAGATGAATGATAGATACAATAGTACTAATAATTTTCTTTTATCATCTGTACTATTACAATAACTACACAAATGTAAAATTAAAAATGGAGGCTGGGGATAGAGCTCCTACGTGGGCAGTCTTTTTAGCATGTGTGAGGCAATTGATTAGAAAAATAATAAACATGACATATAGAAATATGTCAACTAATATAAATTCCATGTAAACAATTAAAAACATGGATTTCTAACAATGGCGGTATGTGTTAAGGACCTTTTATCTAGGCATAGGATAGGGAGAAGCTCATGATAGTAAAGAGAATAATACAAAGTCAGAAAATATCTGAAGTACAAGACTTAGAAGTCCTTAATTTATAGGCCAACACTTTCATGTAAATGAAATTCCCCACAAAGATAGGGAGAAAAAAATTGTTGAGGACTAAGTTCAAGATGTGAACTCTATTAACATATGCATATCTGACAGACAGACAAACACAACACTGGTCTTGAATCTCACTTGTTTACAGATGATGAAAAGCAACTGATGGATGTGGAGCCAATTCACGCTGACATTTTGTTGGAAACATATAAAAGAAAGATCGCTGATGAGGGTAGACTTTTTCTGGCTGAATTTCAGGTATGTGTCATCATTGATATAGGGTAAGAAATTCCACGTGGTCATCAAGATGATTCCGTGTTACATATATTTACATAACCGTTTGCCTTAATTTATCCGCTGAACGCAACAATATAATACAGGCATATGTTACTGCAATATTTACAGATGAGAGACTCATTGAGGGTGAAAGGTCATTCACAATATGAAGCCGGTTAACATCATAGTATGATGTTTTAGTGCATTGTAACCGATTATGAAGTCCTGTCACAAATCATATTTGGATCATTTTGTATTTGTGTTCTTGATGACTATCTAATGATACGTCATGAACTAAAAAGTTCTGAATGTCACATTGATTATTTTGTATTTTTCATGTAACATTAAGTTTGTTCTGAAATTCCTTTTTTATTTTAATAATTTAATTGTTCTGTCATTGAGTTTTAAAGGAAATATGGTGTTTTTGAAAAATGTAAAATAAAGTTAATTCTAGCTTATTAACCATGTTTGTCAGTAGAAAGGACATATTTATAAGTTCCCTCATTTACCCACAATGGTGACTGGCAAAGGAAAAAAGAAAAAACTAACTTTCTTTCTTCCTTCCTTCCTTCCTTCCTTCCTTCCTTCCTTCCTTCCTTCCTTCCTTCCTTCCTTCTCCTCCTTCTTTTTTGGAATCTTCTGTAACCCCAAGAATCTTTGTGTCTTCCAGAGCATTCCACGGGTATTCAGCAAGTTCTCTATCAAGGATGCCCGAAAGCCTCACAACCAGAATAAAAACCGTTATGTTGACATCCTTCCCTGTGAGTGCACATAGGGAACTGAGTTTCTGTGTGTTGACACTGCATGACTACTCGTTATTTCAATATCAAAACTTTCTTTTCTTTAAACAGATGACTATAACCGTGTTGAACTCTCTGAAATAAATGGAGATGCAGGGTCCACCTACATAAATGCCAGCTACATTGATGTGAGTAAATACACTGGATTATCTTGTAGCCACTTTTGGTTGTTGGATATGTCCATTTTCTTTGTATCTATGTGTTTGATTTAGTTCCTCCACTGATTTCACAAAAAATTGGGGAAGTTATAGAAATATTTAAGTAAAGCCCAAAACATCTCTGATACCAATAATAAAATCACTAATGTTCACACAAAAAAAATTGTAACAAGTATGGTTGCTGGTGCTGTAAGCAAAGTAGGGCTTTCTTCTCAGTGAAAATAAAAATCAACTCCTTGCTGTGTATTAAGCTGAATGATCTCTGCATGCATTTCTCATAAGAATCCTCCATTTCTCCAGCTGAGCACACTGTGCCTACTATATACATGAGGCGTGGGAGGCTCGGGTTCTTCAGTTATTATGAGACTGATGGAATTAGTAAATGTTTTAACAAGAGGTGCGACTCAGGTCTGCCCGACCCCTAACCGGTGTGCTTCTGTGACGACACAGGGCACTGCAGTACTTGCTTACTCCATTGATGCTATTCATCGCTCCCTTGTCGTTATCCAAACTGTAAATATCTCGACAAAATTTGCGAAAACATTTTAAAATGTGGCATACATAATTTTTAAATAAGTATGCTTTGTGGAATTAAAGACTTTTACACAGTACAAAAACACAATGGCTAAGACCATCATCTTACCCAATCTACCCAGTATTTCCTTTCATCAGGAAAGTCTTCATTGTTTACATGGAGTTTCTTATTAGAAAAGCAAAACTCCAATATTCACTAAGGCTCGCTTATTACAAATATTATACTCAACTGTTATGTTTCCTGTATAGGCATATATAAACATACCCACAACAGAGATACATTTTTTGCATGGATATACATGCACATATACACATCTAGTTGTATAGATATAGAGTATTTAGCTATCCAACATATTAACGTACATGTAGATCTTTCTCTGTCTACATAGAACACATATAACAGTACTCTAAATGGAAGGATTAGCAGAATCTTCCTCTAAGGGCCCAGAGAGCACTTCCTTTTGACTTTAGAGATCATACTTAATCTTTATCACAAATTCTCAACCCTCACTTGAGTGGCCGAGCTTCCCTTGATAGAACATAACAGCTCAGTAACAGAATCACTTTAGGTATGAAGTCAGATCTTGCTGGATTTGCTCACAGGCCTGTTCCTGTACCTTTCTTGTTCCAGTTACAAAAACCTAAGGATGGGAAGGTTTATTTTGTCTCATGGTTTGAGGTACATTGTATCACGATGGCCACAGGAGTGTGAGTGGCTGATCACACTGCATCTGCAGTCAGGAAGCTGAGGAACATAAATGCTAGGATTCCATTTGTGTTCTTCTTTTTATTCAGTGCTAGACCTCTGTCAGGGGAATAGTGGTGGGTCTTCCTACCTCCTACTTACTATGATCAGAGTGGCTCTTCCTACTTCATTTAAGTGTCTCTGGATACTCCCTCACAGACATGTATGGTTTGTCTCCTAGGTGATCTTCAATACTGTCCAGTTGGAGATCAAGATTAAACATCAGGGTTCAGGGAAAGGGGAGCTGAGAGATGGCTCAGCAGTTAAGAATACTGGCTGCTCTTACAGAGGATCTAGATCTGGTTCCCACCACCCACATCAGGCAGCTCACAACTACCTGTAACATCCATTAAGGGGAACTGATACCCTCTTGTGGCCTCTGTAGGCACCTGCCTGCACACACATGCTACATCAATACACACTCAGACACACAAACAACTAAAATACATAAAAAATGAACAAAGATTAAACATCACAAGCCAAAGTTTGCTCGCTCCAGTCCTAGAAAGTTTTTGTGGTTTTTGTTTTTGTGGTAATTCATGGAATAATTAATGGACATTAAGTGTGCTTTATAAATTTCTACTACTACAAAGAAAGATGTGCCACCTTGGTTCATATTATTACCCTATGGGTTTTAATATATCTATAGAATAGATTTCTAATAGAGGAATTTCAGATTCAAGAAACTTATATAATTATAATTTTTAAAATTTCTACATGGCAGTTGCTCTAACTTATAATCTATTCCTAACATAATTATTTAAGTACTTGACAAAGTATATGTTATGATATGATATATGATGATTTTTGTGTAATTCTCAGTTCTTCTAAAGGGTGGGCAGTTGAAATTGAGGTCCTTTTGTTATTATTATTATTGTTGTTTTTCTTATATAAATGTATAACATTTTATTGAAGTAGAAATTCAAATTTCACCTTGTAACATATATATATATTGTTTTCAAGAATTAGTTTCTGAGATCTAGCATAATAAAATATCACAAATTAGTACCAGGAAAACAACATAAACTATTCTCTGAGTTCTTGAACCTAAAAATCTCAAAGCAAGATATCACTCACGCTGTCTGGTAGAAAAATCCTATTGGCCAACTTTTGGCTGCTGGAGGCTTCTAGCTATCCTTGTTTTTACTGATTCATGGCTGCCTCTGTCTAGTCTCTGCCTCCACCTCATGGCCTTCTTGCCTGCTCCAGATCCTCTGTTTTTATAACCTGCCCCTTTCACTTGTATGGACACTGGTCATTGCACTCTGTGACTCCCTTTACTAAGGTAAAAGTGTTTGTTTTTATTTTTCATATCTGGAACTCTCAGCTCTACAAAGACACTATTTTCATTTAAATGTACATTCTGGGGTTCCAAGTAAATATAAAATTTGGGAACAAGAATTCAACTACACAAATCTATGTAAAGGCCTAAACTAATTTAGATATATTTTCTAGTTGGATTACTTGAGAAAGATACATCTTTGGTATCTGTGTATTAATCATTAATAAAGTCACTTTTTGAGATATCATATGGTTTTCCAGAGCTAAATTATTCACATAAATGATTATGAATATTTGGTAACATACTGTAATTTATTAAATGCATTTATTGTTTATCAGTCATCATTTTTAGTGATTTCCATGTATTAATTAAATAACTCTCACGATTGAGAAACATTCCCAGTTTTTCTAGGAGAATCAGAACTGGGATTGCATCCCTAGGTAGTCTCTGAAGATAACACCCGAAACTTATCTCTCATCAAATATTTTTGATACCTAACACTTTTTATATTCTTACTTAAAACCATACCCTGGAATCTAACTGAGTTGACATATTTTTCCTGACTATGTGAATGATCTCCATAATGTAAACTCTTATTCCTGTTTTACATGTTCTCTGCGAAGCTTGTTTCCAGTAGCAAGTGACACTTTCAACTGTGAAGAGTGGTCTCCCAAAATAGCTTAGTCATGTGTCATAATTTTAACTGATTTGGGCAAGTGACCTACCTCTGCAGGCCACAACAATTACTAGTGGCCAGGTTTTGTTTTCGAGTACACAAGTTTATTTTCCAAATGTCTTGTCCTTCAAAAGAATGTAATGAAGAGAAGACATGGCAATACTAAAGATTTTGTAAGGATTTGGGTAGACTCTAAAAATAAATAGCCCATGTATTCTGTTCAAATATGTATGATAATGATGGGATCAAGTTATAATTACGTTTCTCCAACTGAGCTCCAACCCCCTGGAAGGCAGATCTTATCAGCTCCTAGGTAGGTTATTGACATACTGTAGCTGCTCAGCATGTTCTTGATGAATAGATGCAAATGACTGATACTATCAGGAGACTGACTGAAATTAAGCGAGGATTCATATACCTGATGGGCAAAGTTTCTATCAATGGCAGTGCCACCTCTTCCTATGGAATTTTCCCCTTTACTAAGGTGAAAGTGTTTGAAAGCATTTTGCAAGGAATTTGCATATTTTATCTGTGTCTGCACTGCTTCCTTGTCTTAGTCAGTGGAGCAGAGAAAGCAGTCATTACAGGTAATGAATGTTTTTATTTTTCATATCTGGAATGGCATAAAAGGACTCGAGGGAATACAAAACATGTTCCAGCAATAGTTAATATGTGCAAGTGTAGGTGTGTTCCCAGAGGTATTTATTGCAAGAAATTGAGTAAAACTCTGAAAAAGAACGCCATGACTGGTGAAAAGGTTCAAATAGCAGGAAGTACGGTAGGGCAAGTAGATTATAAACAAGGAAAGTCCTGATCCGATTGCTAATTGCTGCACCATCCCAGATGAGATGAAGTCTAATTATAAGAGCTGTTTGGAGTACATAGTAAAAATACATGCAGGTCATGAAGGCTGTTTGCGAATGATAACTAATGTGTTCATCACCATTAAATGCCATGTTACACATTAATAACCCTACCCCCACCCACACACTGAAAACGGCCAGACATGTTTACAACCATGATAGAGCTATATCAACTTCTCCTGATTCACAATTTTTCATGTTAAGCAAATAAGTGTTCTATAAATGACTTTTCCCTTTGTGTTTTCTGATCAGGGCTTCAAGGAACCAAGGAAATACATTGCTGCACAAGGTAATGTATATCAAATCCTGGAGTGACTCCTGGAAACTTGTTTTATAGCATTTCTGAGAAAGCATTTCATAACTTGTATTTAACTTCTAGGACCCCGGGATGAAACGGTCGATGACTTCTGGAGGATGATCTGGGAACAAAAAGCCACAGTTATTGTCATGGTCACACGATGTGAAGAAGGAAACAGGGTAAGAGTCCAGAGGCTGAGGTTGGAACTTAGGAAATGCTGAGCTGCATCTGATATTTGTAATATAAACAATTCTCTGTTTTAACTTGTTCGAACCTTGTTTGAACATTTTATTTACATTTTCATGCCACTAGAAAACCTAAATTTGTATGCAAAGTTTGTGTGTGTGTGTGTGTGTGTGTGTGTGTGTGTGTGTGTGTGTGTGTGTAATATTTAAGTCAATTAATTTTGAGGCTTTCATTTGGCATCGTGATAAGTTCCATGCATTGGAATGTGCCAACGTTACAACTATTTGTGAATGACCACAGCAAAACCGACCTTGGGTAGATGATGGACACTCACATAATTCAGTGTTGAGAGAGAGAAATAAAAGCCTCTGGTTTCCCGAGCCTGAAGGTGACTACTTGCAAGCACGTCGTCACTTTTCCTAATCTTCTTGTAATAGGTGGTAAGGACCAGGCAGATTGTCCTTCTACTGATTGGTTAAGATAAATCCATCCAGAAACATTAGTGGGAAATAGAACACATTCCAGTTCAAGGTGCACATGTTATTAAAAAAAAAAAAAAGAATATGCAAACGTTTGGGAAAATTTCAGTTGAATAGATTTTTTGATTGTTGGTGTTTTAGGGAGTAAACAGAAACTGTTTTATGATACACTGGAGTCATGAATGATTTTTTTAAAACTGTAGAACAAGTGTGCAGAATACTGGCCATGCATGGAGGAAGGCACCCGGGCTTACAGAGATGTTGTTGTGAAGATCACTGAACACAAAAGATGTCCTGATTACATCATTCAGAAGCTGAACATCACACATGTGAGTTTATTTCATTACGTAACTTTTGGCTTGGTGTGGCTTTTTATAAAAGTGCAGCTAAGGGATATTAAATGTGAGGAACTAAAACACACGTGGGAAAAATTATTTTTTAATGATCTTTAGGAGAAGGAGCCAGGTTGAAACAACCATGAAAGCTGACAGGATATAATTTAAATTGCTGATTGATGCATTGTTTGTCTATACCACTCACAAGCGGCTCTTATGCTGGACCTCTGAAGTAGTAACAAGAGGGTCTACAGGATGTGCTAAGTCAGTAATGAGGTTATTAAGTGGAAAAACAACCCTGCTTGTCAGTAGTCTGCCTGCATTATGGAAAGCATTATTTTAAAGATGGCACACTACATGAGAATTAAAAGAAATACTAAGTTACAACTATACAGTTGTGAGAGAGAGTATTCGGTTCAGCAGAGAACGAGGTCAGCATGGCCTTGGGAAGAGTTGAAATGGAGGTCATCTCTTATTATGCAATCCCATTTTCAGGAAAATTCCAGATAGAGGAGCCTATAAAGGCAGAAAATAGATTAGTGGTTGCCTTAGGCTGAGGTTGTCAAAATGGGGAGTCAGATGGGTTCAGGCTTTCATTTTATAGTGACAACAACATTCTATCATTAGATAGTGATGATGTTCCACTGTGAATGTAACAAACACACTTTAAATACATGGACTCTTTGGTTTACCATGTATACCTTAATAGTGCCATTTAAGCTATTTTAGTTTAACTTTTCTTTGAATTCTATTCGTTGGAGTGTTTTGGTGATCTGAACTTTATTTGTGCAAAGCTCAGATACATTTTTTTCAGGAAGACAGAAACTGAAAACCCAGGTTTGCTGTGTATTTCTTTTACTGCCTTCTTTGCTATGATGGTGTTACTCCCTGTTCTGCTCTTGGGAGATGAACAAGCCTATCTATGGCCAGTAGAAAAATGCATGCTTGGTGAAGGACCTCATTGCATGTATAGAGGAGCTGTTAGGGGCTGATGTCTAGCTTGTCACTGTGATTATTCTGAGGAAGCTATCTTAATGGATTTATATAATTTCTATTGGAGACTTGCAAGCCAAACATTATATTATTTATCTTTTGAAAGTGAGTAATTCTCTGTGTGATAATCTATAAAATAGAATGCAAACCAAATAATGAATTATACTTTCTACATGTAGGAAATAGTCCTACTTGCTGGGAAAACAAGCAGATGCATTCTAAAACGCTGTGAGAGTACTGTTTACTTAGTAGCCAAAACTCGACCTACATCTCTCTGCTTGCTTTTTAAGTCCTTCTCTTTTAGTCTATTATTGTTTTTTAACTTTGACTTCTTTGCACAGAAAGTCTGAGAAGTTTCCACTTTCCTTACTCTTCCTTGCTCTGTTCATCATTGGTTTACTGGGTAGTGCATGTGAATCTTAGTGTGGCTTCTCATGGAACAGGAAATTGGAAAACCAAGGAAGAAAGTGTTTGAGGCAAAGGTTTGGGGGTGGTTACATGAGGAGCCTATTGTGCAGATCCTCTTTTTTACATATTCATCTCCCTGAGTTTGCTTTGAAAGAAACCATCTCAAAGAATGCATTATCTCTTGACTAGAAAAAAGAGAAAGCAACTGGAAGAGATGTGACTCATATTCAGTTTACCAGCTGGCCAGACCATGGGGTTCCTGAAGACCCCCACCTGCTCCTCAAACTTCGAAGGAGGGTTAATGCTTTCAGTAACTTCTTCAGTGGTCCTATTGTGGTGCACTGCAGGTAAAGACTTCAGGGCCAGAGCGCCTGTGGCTATGTACAAACCTTCTATTGGGCAGCTAGGGACATTTATTGACTAGTGCTATTTTGTCAATAATCTGCTAAGATAAACTTATATTCATTTCTCAAATAACTGTTGTTATAAATTGACATTGTGTAATTGCATACATTTGTGGGGGCATAAACAGATGTTATGATTTGTGAATTAAATAACAAGGGCCTGAATGTAAATAAGTAAATAAGTTTCAAGTTGAAACTTGCGTTATTGCCTACCTTTGATGGCTGCCCCACTTCTTCCTTGTGAACACAGCTCATATTTTTATTCCTTTTAAAAAATTGTGTGTGTGTGTGTGTGTGTGTGTGTGTGTGTGTGTGTGTGTGTGTGTGTGTTTAAGATAGAGGACAGCTTTACAGATTCAGTTCTTTCCTTCCACCTTTAAGTGGAATTCAGGGATCACGCTCAGGTCAGTTTTGTCAGTCAGGCTCCTTCATGCACTCAGCCATCAGGTATACCACTCACCTCATTTTTCTGTTTGTTCCCTTAGTGCTGGTGTTGGGCGCACAGGCACCTACATTGGAATTGATGCCATGCTGGAAGGCTTGGAAGCAGAGGGCAAAGTGGATGTCTACGGTTATGTTGTTAAGCTAAGGCGACAGAGGTGTCTGATGGTACAAGTGGAGGTACAGTAAAACTTTTCATGAGTAGGCTTACCATTGTTTGATGATTTAAATCTTCAGGGGGTGGTGGTGAGGGGTGTAAAAGAAATACTTATCATAACAAATTCAAACGGTGGAGAAAGAAGGTATTTTAACTTCTGAGAACTAAAACAAGCTAATCTCCATCAAAAGAAATGTAAGCTTAAGTTATTCCCCAAACAGTGAAGTCATTTATGATGAGAAAAAGGAAGCAGCATTGGCAACTTTTCATAACATTGAGCAAATAGAATAGTATAGGGATCAAGAGCAGATTTTGTTTTGTTTGTTTTTCCACATAAGATCTCACTGTACAGCCTACCTGACCTGGAATTTGGAACAGAACTCAGCCTCCCAAGTGATAGGCTAAGAGGCAGGAACCACCACACTCTGCAAAACCCTAGCTCTTTGGACTAGAGTTCAGAAATTCAAATATAGGCCCTGAATTGCTTTATTATACACTGTTGGATATTTTAAAATCTTTCTATGCCTAAGATCAACTATCCACAAACGTCAATATTTATCTCATATAACAAGAACAACAATAAAAATGGGTGAAAGGAAAATATAAGTTGAAGCACTTAGACACATTTGGAACATGTGCTATGGCATTTGGTAATTGGAAGAGAGAGAACAGTACAAGTTTGCCTGTGTAAATGGCCATAACCAGAAAGAGACATATGAATGCTCCTTGGATTTAGCATAGCTAGAATAACAAAATATTGGAAATAATCGAAATGCCTATAGTGGGGAATGGAAAAAAATCACAGCAAATGACACACAGTGTTGGAAAGAACAACCCAGTGTGTGTCTCTCTGTGTGGTCTGATGCAGACATGGAAACCACAGGGGAATCAATATCAGTGAAATTCATGTACTTTTGTGTCTGTAGTTAAATAGACATGCATGCAGATTTGTAAAAATAGAATGATACTCAGAAAATAATCAAAGTCAAAAGATGTGCCAAACTAGAGATGCCAGTTTAAAAGGCTTATCACAAATATATCTTTTCCTTAAACAAAAACCAACAAACAAAAAAGGACTCAAAGGAGATAACAAAAATGTTTAGAATTGCTGAATTTGGGTTTGGCAGAATGAGATGTAAATAGTTTTCTTCATGAAAGAGAAATGCTATGAAAACTTTGAATAAAATGTTCTATAGGATATCAACCAATTTTTCTGACTTACATTGAAAACTATTATAGTTTTGAATAATATTAATTTCAATCTCAATATTAAATACTGAAGGAAGTAACAGAACATGAGTTAATGAGAAATCTAGGCATAAAATGAAAGCCACATACAATGGATACTCAAATATATTTGACAAGCTATTTTTTTTTCTGGAATTTTTAGTCCAAAATGCAATTTATTTATATTCTGGAAAACATGACAATTTTGAGACTATTTATATGTCACAAATATCAATAATCTTTTATTCCCACACAGCTCAATGTGGAAAATTTTGTATATATGTGTATTTTAGTTACATATGACATGTAGAGCTCTATAGTACATGTTAGTTATGTGTGGTGTTCTTTACTTTTGCAGGCACAGTATATCTTGATCCATCAAGCATTAGTGGAATACAATCAGTTTGGGGAAACAGAAGTGAACTTGTCTGAGTTACATTCATGTCTACAGAACATGAAGAAGAGAGATCCACCCAGTGACCCCTCTCCTCTGGAGGCTGAATTCCAGGTAACAATAGTCATAAGCAATATCAATGGTTATAAGTAGCTTTGAGGAATGCAGCTCGTTTTCCAGTTACGTGGCTACAAACCAGTGGAGCACAGAAGAGGAAGCTAAGACTCTGAGAGTTCTTAAAAAAAAAGTCTGAATTTATAAACCAGTTATGTAAGAGGCCTGTTTAAATCCCGAAGTCTGAATCTACAACCAATACTCTTGCTTCACTAAGCTTATATGAAGAGTTTCAGAATATTCACAGTAGCCACAAAATGGTCTGCCACAGGCAATGTAACATCTCACCTTTAAACCCTGCATCTAGTTTTGGTTTCAAAAGGAAATAATTAGAAGAATTTACAACTGATTAGGAAGTTGAACTGGCTGGAGCTGGTAGACAGAACATAAAGGATAAGTATGTGTGTCTCTACCTCTTTATTAAGTGGTTATTCTAAAAGCCAACTGGAGATGTATTCTTCTGTAATTTCAGTGGGTAGACATAGCTATTCTCAAGCAACTGCTTTGTCAAAAGTGGTGTGAATTTTCCCTTCCACCTTTAATTTCTAATTTACTGAGGCATTCAGTTTCAAAAGAGAAGGGATAGACTTTTTATCAAATGGAGACCACTTGACTAATTAGGATGAAAGTGGGGCTGAGCTTGGAGGATGGGGAGCATCTAATGATCACGTTTCACCATCTTCCCTATAGTGGGGGACTAGCAGACACAGCACAAGATTGAACATCAGGAAGCTTTAACATTATTCTCTTTCCCTTTGAACTGATGAGCTGACCACAAGCCCACTAAGTCACACATGAATACTTGTTGTTTGGTGAAGCTGGTATATTCAAGGTAAATATTTGTATGTATAGTCACTAAAGGAAAGAGGAATTTGTTTTTCGCTGAAAGGTATGATTGAATTTTGCTGGGTGCCAAGGACATTTGTAGGCACAAGAGTCAAAGCACTTTGCAAGTGGACATGGGGAGAGACCTGCAAATACTACTCCATCCAAGCAGACAGAATGTAGAGACTACAGTATTATTCCATCCAAGCAGGTAGAGCATAGAGACTGGAGACCAGCAGATAGAAAGAGAATGAGGGGAAAGATTCAAAGCGGCTGGCAAATGTGATGGGATGTTGTAAGGTGGAAGCAGCTCTTCAATGAGCATCTTTCCTTTAGTAAATATATATTGAAAATATTTAATTGACACACAATTGTACATATTTGTGAAGAAGAGTAGGATGTTCCAAAATATGTCTGATACACATGATAATCATATCAAACTATCCTTACATTACTTCAACCCCAACTGCCTTTAATTTACAGAGGAATTATAAAGTAAAATCATCAGTGGAGAGTTGAGGGAAATCAGGAGAAGGAAGGCAAAATAGATCTTAATGTTTGAGGAGGAGGAAAGAGTAAAAGATAATTTTGAAGATAGTAAGATTGAAGGAAATTATTGTGTGATCACATAATGTTTATGGCCATGAATTGAAAAAGTGTCATTCAGTGGTTTTGATTGAGTTCTCTGGGAATAGAGGTTGTGTAAACCCATGTGATCTAAAAAGTGGTTATGTGAAGATAGAACAGCAAAGGAGTTGATGGTCTTTGCAAATGAATGTTTATAGCAATGATGATGACATAAGAGGGAGTCACATAGAAATCAATAAAGAAAGTCATAAGAACAGTATGTTGGAGACTTTGATAAAAACAAAAATTTATAGGAGAAAATTGCTAGAATAATGATGAAGAAGAAGAGTAATTTACTGTAACATGGATAGTTCAAGTAATTAGTTTAGACATGATGTCATGTTTGTGATAAAATTGACAAAGTTGCAGTGGTGAAACCGGATGGGTGGAGAGTAGAAAGAATGATCCCAATAGATGAGAATAAGGCATCAAGCTCCAGCAAGGCTGTGTAGATTATTTCATCAATGCTGGTTTGACCAAGGAGATGAGCATCTTGTGGGACAGAGCCCATTACTTGCCAGATCTAAAAATAATGAGGTTGGGTGATCTTGAAATTGGCAGCTGATGCCTCTGAGTGAATGACATTGAATAATGAGTACTATAATATGAGGGGAAGAAAGAAAATTAAATTCATTGGGTTTTGTGAATATGAAATTAGTATAAATGGTTTGCAAGTGGAAGCAGGGAGCAAAGAGAATATGTAATTGCTATTCAAACTATGAGGCAAGAAATTTAAGATTGGCAATGATTCAGCTTTTTTGGTGGTATCAGTGATACTTCCTTGGTGTAAAAAGGAAATGAAAGAAACTGTTAGGAGAAGAGGATCAGGGTATATTCTTGCTGAGGATAGACCATGAACATCAGAAGGTTGAGAGAAAGGTATTTGCTGAGATACCACAGTGCTGCATTAGCTTTTCTTGTGGAAAATGAACAGACTTCTGTTCATCCCAGATAGGACACTCAACAGGAAACAAAAGTCACAATTTCATCCAAGTTCACCTCAAAGAACTAGTATATTTATTGGACTTACTTGCAGAGTACAGGTAAAGGGCTAAATAGTGTCGATGTCTCCAACTAAATGGATCAGTGCAAAATCCTACACCATCATGGATAAGGACCTCCAGGAAGCTGCATCAGGGAGCCCTCCTTTCAGCTAATCTTCCATTTCTGACATACTCTAGCATTATCCAAGATCACGTGGGGTTGACCCTGGGACCCTGCCCTCACTTATTCTACTAGGATGTGTCGGTGGCCTCTTCACTAGTAGCCTCTTCACCTAGCTATTATTGTGCTTCCCTGGACACTGTCAGCTGCACTGATAGGCTTAGCCTTGTGGGCACATGAAAGACTCAGGGACTGAAGAGTAAACAGTCCTCCATATTTCACTATTGGAAGATGATTCATTGGTTCCACTTAGAATACTAGGTTCTAGCGACTTGAGGAGAGTGGTTGTTGGGTGGCCTCTCACAACATGATATGGTGTTTTCCAAGGTAACTGGTTTCCTGTGTTACTTACATTCTTCATTGCTGTGACCAGGTACCAATAAAAAAGACCACTTATGGTTGAGAGAAAGCAGGAGGAAGTAAAGGAGGAAAGGTTTAGTTTGGCTCATGGCTTGATGGTTTAGTCCAATATGGAGGAGAAAGCAAGATGGAAGAGGTTGTTCTCAGGGTTGGATCACAGAACCTCTAGCTATACTGCCTCCCACTTGGCAAATGGTCCATATTGTCAGGCATCTTCAGTATCCTGAAGTCTCCATTGCAACTTAGGTTTTCCCCTCACAGCTTCACGACCAGATCACTCCAGAATTCCACGCAGGGCATCTAACCCTTCTACACATTGACTGGCCTCAGTGGCCTTTTGGAACCTTATTGGAAAATTCTATAACATCCACACCCTTGCATCTTGCGTGCCTGAAAAATTAGCATCACATGGACAATGCCAGGTTCCTTTGCCAGCTGGAGATGCAGCCTGGACCTCTTTGAACACAGCTGCAGCTGCTTCTGTATGCCTCCATGGCTGAGATTTGGAAAATACTTCCCTAGATAGCATAGCTGAGATCCACTGCTATGAAGGCTCTCATTGTATAAGCATCTCTTTTCAAATGACAGTTTTAAAATGAGTTTGAATTTTTATATCCCTGCTCTGTCCCCATGGGGTCTTACATCTCCTGGGTACCTTTCTTGTTGACCCAGACGTATTCATTTAAAATAACTTGCTATTGCAAGATGGATAATAATGAAAATATGTGTTTTGTGGTTTTGTCTGATAGAAGAACAAACTATACTACTTTGCTATCAAGCATCTCTTAACTAAGGAGCAGATTCTATTAGGTACAAATGTCATTTTGCAGCCCCAGTTCGACATATCAAAGCTACTAAATGTGGGAGCAATAAAAAGGAAAGGTTCAGAGTCAAATTTAAAAACTGTCACCCATGGGGAGTTATGCAAATTTCACAGGCACTGATGAAATTCTTGTTTATAGTGATATCTAGGCTACAATAATTAAGGAAATATTTACATTTTAAAGGAGGATTTTGTATTTATTTGTTTGTTTCTTTCTTTCAGAGACTTCCATCATATAGGAGCTGGAGGACACAGCACATTGGAAATCAAGAGGAAAACAAAAAGAAAAACAGGAATTCTAATGTTGTTCCATGTAAGGAAGTTTACTTTTATATCTTGTATCAGGTAAAGTTAAGGTGTGTTTGGACTTATTTAATGTAAGACATGCACTTGATTGAAAATTTTAAGTTGTTTGTGGGCTAGCTAAACTTTAGTTTTAGGCAGATTATTTAGATCCCAATATTTTCAATGAAGATGGACAGTATTAAGTGTATTTTCTTCCCCTAAACAACACACACATTAAAAAAAAACAATATAACAGAAATAGGTTATTAGAAGATGAAGCCTCTGAGCTGGGGCAAAGAAGGGCTTCTTCTTTATCTTTATTGTGTGTCCAGGTAATCACCAAACAGCAGAGGTTTTAACAGTCATTTGTTCTCGTTATCACTGATATCTGAGAGGTTGGAAGAAGGTAGAAATGTTCAATAGATTGTCAGTCACTGAATTTACTACATTGAAATATGAACAATTTTTAAGGCTTTAATTCTCCTTACACATATTGGCGGGATCACACCTGGCACTGCTTTGATTGCATCCAGCTGCCTGTACCAAAATTAGCACGAGTAAAATATAAGCCAAGCTAGTAAACAAGACAACCAGATAAATCAAATCAGCATATGGCTGACCTAGTTAATTTCTGCAGAAGTCCTTGTTAATACATTTAAAATATGGAATTGCTAGTAATGTAGTTAAATACGTCATCAACTGGGTTTTTACTAATTTAAAATATTGTGAAACAAGAAATGCTTTAGCACTAAATAAAATTAGATTAAATACTAATTAGTCTGAAGAATGTATTTAGTAGAAATTGTTAATTTAATGTTAATTGAATAACATTGAAAACAAGAATCTAAGTTATGATTTTTTTAAGTTATATTAACCAGAACAGTGGTAGTCCATGAACAACTTATGTGTGCATATCAAACACTACACAATCAATTAGAACACAATGATGCTACTTTTCATGACCTGAGCTCTTATTACTGGAATCTTTTGAGTACTTTCTTTTTTAGACTTCCAAAACTAATTTTAATCATTAAACACTGAGTGAATTAATGATTAGACTCTTATTGCCGTTAGATCAGCACATTTAATTCTTAGTTTCCTTTTCATTTCTACATGTCTGTCAGTCCAAAATTTGATTCTTTTTTCATTTGAGTTCTCCATTGAGCCCTGAAATTTGCTCATGCATAGAGAGCATTCTCTGTAGGTGAGTTCAGTCCTCAGCCCTGTTTACTTTCCTGGGAAGACTTGCTACTGTTTGTTTTTACATAGATGACTTTAACAGAGTGCCACTTAAGCATGAGCTGGAGATGAGCAAAGAGAGTGATCCCGACTCAGAGGAGTCTTCTGATGATGAAAGTGACTCGGAGGAAACCAGCAAATACATCAATGCATCATTTGTGATGGTGGGTACCTACACTTCTAAACCAGGATCTGGCCCTTTTGAGATCATGTCTGTGTTGTTAGGTCCATTGCTCAGGCAAAATTACACATAGCTGACAAGCTCAGTGATAACCACATACTCAGAGGCTCAAAAATTTCACCTGGTTATGCCATTTTAAACATATTAAGCAGCATGAAAGAGTTAAAACTTTATCAGTTGTTTCAGGGCAAGGCAATGCTATTGCTTATATTTTAAGTTAAACATAATAACATACTAGTTTTAAAAATAAAATTAGAATAAATATAACTATTAAAAAGCATTAGTTATTCAAATCAGCAAAACTGAATTTGTATGATGATACAGTGAAAACCTTTTAACTCAGATAACTAGAATTAGTTATTATTATTGTGACCACCCCAGCCCTGGTCTTATTAGTCTTGATAGTCACATATCAGCATTTTGAATGTCTCTCCCATGAGTTTATGTCATACACCTTTTTGGACAACAACAACAACAAATAAACCAGAAAACTAAATGCAGGATCCAGTGAATACTTAAGTATTTAGTTGGATTTATTTCTTCTCTATATCTTCTATAAATTACATTTTAGTGAATATTATCTTACTTGTGCTATGCCGTGAGAACATCTACAGACATAAGTTATAATAGATGATAAGGATAATTTTAAATACTTATGTTGGTTCATTTTTTGTAACACAAATTGCTAAACAGTCTTATTAATAAAATCCTCACAGCCAGATATTGGGGTAAGAGCTGAAAGATCAGAGAGGTAGGGCAATAAGCCACTAGTACTTACTCCTATGAAATCCTCTGCTGAAAGAGAGCAAGCTCCACTCTCCACCTGGCCTTCTCACTTCCTCTCTCTGCCCAGCTCTATCACTTCCTGTCAGTACAGACCTCCAGACTTCTGTGGTTAACTAGTGGCTAGCTCCTCCTTCTGATTTTCAGGCAAGCTTTATTTTTTGAGCACAAATAAAATAGCACCACAGTTCCTCTTTTTTTGGTCTAAAATAAAAAAGTTTATAACTAATATAAGAAAAACTATATACAATAAGTACAATAACTATATAAAATATATACAGGCACTAAATACATCAACAATGTCTAGTTGTTGAATGACAAGTTCAAAAAAAATTCTCTTATTAACTATCCTATCTTTGTGAATCCAAAAGATTGTATCTAATTCATCTTCTATCCTAATTTGCATTACTAACCAAAAACTATCTTTTGATGTCTTTCAAACTTATATACTTCACACTTCTTTAGTGAGTTTCTTTTCTGAATTTCTTAACAAGGAAAACTATAACTATAGCTATCTAATCTTCAACTCCCTCAGAGACCCAAGAAAGGATAATATTAACTGAGTAAGAAGGAAGTGCAAACAAGAGACTTCCAAAAAATGTGAGAAATGACAGAAACTGATGGCTGCTTGGACAGTTAACCCAAATTCCTCTGTAACGTTGGGGCATCCATCTTTGGCCTACAGGCCTAACAATATCTGACAGACTCATCTGTGAAACAGTATTTTCCTAAGAGCCCTCCTATACTTGTCTTGGCAAGGATCAGCAGTCCTTTCTTTTGTGTCCTGCTTGTCTGTTTGGACAGCATACTGTCAGCAGTCGAGGCAAGGGCACTTTTTTCTACACATTTTACAATTACAATAACTATTAGAGAAAAAAGATTTTTAGAAGAAAAATTATTCTTGCAAGGTAGCATTGCATAGTGTAACTCTAATTTCACATTATTAGCTGTGAATTAACTATTTTGTGAATAGATACTACATTTTTCTTGGACTTGAGAATCTTAACTTTGTTAGTGGCAATGATACCAAATCAGCTATTTTTCTAAGTGTTTGAGTCTACTGCTCTCTTTTTTATTGCAGCACTAACAAATTCCCACTTTTGTGATTTTTTTTTTAAGAGTTACTGGAAACCCGAAATGATGATCGCCGCTCAGGGGCCACTGAAAGAGACTGTTGGTGACTTCTGGCAGATGATATTCCAAAGAAAGGTCAAGGTTATTGTGATGTTGACAGAGTTAACAAATGGAGACCAGGTATGTGCTTTGGAGAACGCTGTGCTAGAAAACCCTTGACCGTCTGATGCTGTTCCCCATTCTCGGATTCCTTGTTTATTGCTGTGCTCTCCATGCTTTGATCCTTCTGTGATACTTCACCTCATTAGCGTTTCTGGGGCCATTGTTAGGTTGGCTCCATTATCTTATGTCTGGGTGCTGGACATTCTCTCAATTCCTGGGTGTAGGGAGAGGGAACCTACATGATGCAAGGATATACCTCTCTATGTTTGTCCTATATTTATATGATAAACCCACTCTCTACTCTGGACAAGTGCTTTTATGTACGGAGCTTTTAGTATCCATCTGGCATTCTCTATATGCAAACATCCTTTGTACCTAAATGACCCTCATTGTCTCTCCTAATCCCATTCTTCTAGAAAGGCAAATCTTTTTGAAATCTTCAACTATATTCTTCCTTCTTTATTCCCACATGATATTATTGTCATAAAACTCTATAACTGGAAATACACTTACCATGTACATTTAATTTTCACTTAATCCATGTGACATATGTTTGGTATTTTCCTCAGTACCTAGAGATACCATTAAAATCCCCCAATGGTAGATCATTTAATAGAATTTTAGTTCTGACATATGGTGAGGCTTATTTAGTGAAAATCCTCATAAGCAGGAACCACGATCGATTACTGTCTCTGTCTTCATCTCCGCCCTCTCTTCTCTTACCTCTCTCCTCTATAGATCCTTTCTGTCCATTTCCCTTTTCTCTCTCTTCTCTGTCTCTGACTTTTATCCCTTGCCCTCTCCAGATCCAGCTCCCTCCCTCTACCCTTGTCTCCTATCAGCGGCCCTCTGTGTTGTCAGCAATTATGGGATGTAGAGATGTGTGGTTCCCTTACTCTCCAGTCTGACCCTTTATTTTGTTGCGGCCTCAATGTGGCTTCTCATAGAGTTGGCCATCAAGATTCTGGGTGAAGTGTTGGAGCAACACAAACTTTGTTCTCAAGGACCAGTGGAGGAATAGTGTGGCCCAAGTTGTTGGAAAGGTCGAAGCTAATGTCAGCTCATTCTATAGAATTTTGAAGAGGTTAGATGATTGGGGTTTAAAAAGTGGGACAAATCCCAGACACCTCTCCCAGAGCTGATAAAGCTCCCCTTGGATCCTTTGATCACTCCCAAGTAGACACCGCACAGTGAAAGGATCTTCACTATATTTGAAGTAGATTTTAGGTTTTTATAAAGCTTTTGATTTTAGAACATAATTTCCATTTAATAAAAAAAAAAGAGAGGTGAGAAGAGTGAAGGAGTTCTGAATGCTTTAAAGAACAAACCCAATGCCTGCATAGAACCTGGTGAGTCTTGTTCTTTTTTTTTTAATCTAGGAAGTCTGTGCTCAATACTGGGGAGAAGGAAAGCAGACATACGGAGACCTGGAAGTGGTGATGAAAGACACCAACAAATCCTCAGCCTACATTCTCCGTACATTTGAACTGAGACATTCTAAGGTATGTAAACACTTCTGTTGATATTTACTTATGATGCAATTAATCTGATAGCAAACTAATATATAGTATTTGGGGTCATCAAAGCCGCTGTCTATATAATGGTTCTGAATAAAAATTCTAAGTTATTTGAATGAAAGCAAGTGTGAAGAAAATGCAGCTGTCAAAGGATAAAGTAGACTGAGCTTCATTTGCATTAATGTTCCCTTCACCTCTGATTGCAGAGGAAGGAGCCCAGAACTGTGCACCAGTACCAGTGTACTACATGGAGAGGGGAAGAGCTTCCTGCAGAACCCAAAGAACTGGTGGCTATGATTCAGAACATCAAACAGAAGCTTCCCAGAAGTTGCCCTGAAGGGATGAAGTATCACAAGCATGCGCCGATCCTAGTCCACTGCAGGTCAGGGGGCTGACGCGATGTACTCTAAAGCTGGCAGGCTCCTTCATTTCTACTGAATTCTGTTATCCTGATGTGTAAAACATGTGACCCAGTGAAAATGCCCGTGAAGTAATTCACCTGTATTACAACTGCAGCAACAATATAAATAATGAAGTTTATAAAAGCAATTATTCTAGGCCGGTAGCTGTTTAATATCATTTCATGTAATCTTTGACTCTCCACCACCTAGCATTAGACCCGGAATGTTATGTGTGGTAAATTTGAACAGGGAAATGACAGAAAAATGTATGAATGGATTGGCTGACAGATTTCATTATGTATAGACTTACGTGCATTGCATTCACTCTACTGGATATTACAGAACCTGAGAGCTGAATGATTTGTTTCTAGTAAACACACTTGAAGCTATTTATTTTTTTTTAATTTTTTAAAATTTAATTTTATTTTATAATACCATTCAGTTCTACATAACAGCCACAGATTCCCTTGTTGAAGATATATATATATATATATATATATATATATATATATATATATATATATATATATTTTTTTTTTTTTTTTTGGTTTTTCGAGACAGGGTTTCTCTGTGTAGCTTTGCGCCTTTCCTGGAGCTCACTTGGTAGCCCAGGCTGGCCTCGAACTCACAGAGATCTGCCTGGCTCTGCCTCCTGAGTGCTGGGATTAAAGGCGTGCGCCACCAACGCCCGGCAAAGCTATATATTTTTAAACTTTGACAAAATTGTGTGTGTGTGTGTGTGTGTGTGTGTGTGTGTGTGTGTGTGTGTGTGAGTGAACAGCCCATGTCACATATGAGGAGGTTAGAGAACAGCAGCCCTCAGAACCACTTTCCTCCTGTCACATTGTGGGATCCAATAATCAATTCAAGTCACCAGAACTGAGTCCAAGCACCTCGATCTACTGAGCCTTCCCACCTGCCCTTAATTTAAACATAAACTGATATTTCAGTGCTTGGCAACTTGACTTTAAACCCATTTCTGTGAGGACCCTCAAAAGCACTCATACTCATTTAATTTCACTAATTCTTTCTATGCAGACACAAGTGTCACCCGTAGCAGACAGCTATATAATCTCCTCCAGACAATATTGAAAATATGCATAATATGAAAACTTTACAGAAAAAGAATATTAAAATAAATGAGAAATTAAAAGCCATCTTAATGTAAGATGAAATCTGTAAATCTGACAAAATGGTTTTGCAAGTTGTGAAAGTCTTCATTGTTGGCATCACAGTTGTGGGAACAAGCTCTCATTGGTGTACCCCTTTTCAGGATTATTTGCATTTTTAAAGTGAAATTTATGTGGAAAGAAAACTGAAGAGCAGAAATTGAGGCTTGAGTGTATTGCTTAGGGCGTCACTGGATGTTTCTTAGTGAGGTCTAATACAGAGTACTTTTTGATTACCTGAGGTCTGACCTGAAGCTGTATTACATTTTCCACCCACATTCATTCTTCCTCCCATGGTTGGTAGATTATTCGGTTGTCCTTGTTTTAGTGAATAATTCTGTCAAGCGTTTTCCCGCTGATGTAGAAGTAGAACACTGTTAAGAGTATGGGGAGAAGCGAAGAAGGGAGGCAGTGCAGGAGTAATACTTGGGTTTCGTCTGTTTCTGAACGTGCTTTGATGTTTCCTAAATCTTGGTTTCCTCTCCTATCAAATCGACCTTATTATATTAGTTCTAACAACCCAAGACATTACTAAAAGTGCTTTTGAAGACACAAAGTCCTAAAGAGAGGAAAGTATATTTTTAATGTCAAATCCACGTCTCACGAAGCCACAGAATCAGCAACATCACAGTCATGCATGGGATAAGTCCGCCCCAAATGTATTCACAGGAACTCATTTGGCCCTTAAAAAAATAAAGATGCCTTTAGTAGATGTGAAATAAAAACATGTCCTATATCTCAGGGTATATGCTAATAGCGTTTTCACTATAAAAAGCTGAATTACTTCATTTTTTACTTACAAAGAAAAAAAATAACTCTTGTTCTTTTGGCAGAGATGGATCCCAGCAGACGGGCTTGTTTTGTGCTTTGTTCAATCTCTTGGAGAGTGCAGAAACAGAAGAAGTGATTGATGTTTTTCAAGTGGTAAAATCTCTACGCAAAGCACGGCCAGGGATGGTGTGCTCCTATGTAAGTGTCCCTTGAAGTCACTTTCTAGTCCTCTGTATTTCCATGTGGGCGCTTCACCTTCGCCTCTTCTCTATTCACAGATTCTCCCCTTCCCTTCTCCTCTCTGTTTTCCCTGTTTTCCCACTCATTTTTACATTCTAAACCTCCATGAAGAATAATCAATATAAATAATATAAATAAGACCTCATTAGAGTTTGTCAGCAACTTCTTGTGACAAGTTATGTAGTTACATCATTAAATGCCCATTCAGTGTTCATTTTTCCTCTCTTTGCTCATTTGTCAACTTGTCTTGCTGCATAACAAACCAGCCCCAAATTTAGTGACTTCAATAACATCAAGGCATTTCAGAGTTATTTTATTGATCTACTGAGTTCCTCAGGGTTAGCCGATGAGACCCAGGTTCATATGTCTGCTGTCAGATGTTAGATCCACTTAGGTCTGGCTAGCCTAAAATAATCTCTGCTGCTAGGAAATTGTCAAGTGACTGTCATTTGCCCTCGACATCAGGAATGAGTAGCCAGTGGCTATGTGTAAAAGGCTAACCCAAGCTTATAGAATGGCAGAACATTAAGAGCATGGGCAGAAAGAGATGTGCCACCTCTTGAAGTCAAGGCCTAGAACTGTCATAATATGGCTCCCAACCAACACAATTCTGAGGCCAGCCTAGAATCAAGGGGCCTTTAGTTCACACTGTAAAAAGTTATACAATGGGAAGCAGTATGTGTTACATTTATGTAATCAGTGTATCCTTTACCTGCAGTAGTAACCAGAGTTGAACATCAACAATTTAGTAACTATCCCCAATATAATTTCTCACCGAAAATACAAAGCTTTCATGTACATGTGAATTGAATTTACACATATGGATTTTAAAATGTATTTGAATATTTGAGGAATACATAGGCTGTAAAGAAACTCAAAGGCAGATAAGCATTAAATAATCAAAAAATTAAATTGACATAGAAAGTATAAGAAGGTGAACGGGGGCACTTCGCTTTAATTTGTGGAGATTCAAGCAAGTTTCTTGAATGAGGTGATTCCTGCTAGCATTCATCAATGATGTGTGCACATTGGCCAGGAGCATAGGCACAAAAGTGACATCTGGGCAGAGGCCAGGGCTCAGTCATCACATGGTGTGTAATGGGGAATGCCACTTGTTTGGTGGTGTTCACCGGGTACCTCCTCTGATCCTAGAGAACTGGAAGTCAGTTAGAAAGCTCCTGACAACCTGTCTCGAAAAACAAAAAGAAAAGAAAAAGAGAAAAAAAAGAAAGACAAAAAACGAATATGTCAGAAAACTTTCTGTCCTCTAGACTTTTAAAAGGTGATGGTTAGTGCTTGCACATTTCTTTGGACGTAGGAACTTTCTTCATGCAAGCTTTTGGTGTTTTCTTTCACCAGGAGCAGTACCAGTTTCTCTACGATGTTATTGCCAGCACCTATCCTGCCCAGAATGGAGAAGTGAAGAAAACCAACAGCCAAGACAAAATTGAATTTCATAACGAAGTGGACGAAGCCAAGCAGGATGCTAACTGTGTCCATCCAGCTGGTGCTCTGAACACAACTCAGGAAGAAAGCAGAGCTGCAGGAGCTTCTGAGCCCACCAGTGGTACTGAGGAGCCGGAACATTCTGCCAATGGTCCCGTCAGCCCAGCCCTAACTCAGAGTTCATAGGGAAGGGCTCAAGAGGGACAGCTCAAAAATCTCAAGTTAGTTGTTTCTATTTTTCTAGAACTAGTGAAAGAAGATGGCTGTGCAGTGGTTCATGGAGTCTGTGTCCAACCTTGCCACTGTAGAAAACTATTTAAAATTGTCAAAATGTTTTGTACAGTTTTATGCTTATTTTTAAAATGTATCTATCATTCAGCAAGAATGTGTTTGTGTGTGAGTGTGTCTGTGTGTGAGTATGAGTGTGTATGTTTGTGAGTGAGTGTGTATGATGTGTATGTGTGAGGGAGTATATGTGTGTGAGTGAATGTCTGTGTGCATGTGCGAGTGTAAGTGACTGTGTGTGTGTGTGTGTGTGAGAGAGAGAGAGAGAGAGAGAGAGAGAGAGAGAGAGAGAGAGAGAGAGAGAGAGAGAGAGAGAGAGAGAGAGAGAGAGAGAGAGAGAGAGAGAGAGAGAGAGAGAGAGAGAGAGAGAGAGAGAGAGAGAGAGAGAGAGAGAGAGCGCTAATTGACATTAGGGAGAGAGTGCTTTCAAACCATTCTAAACGCTATTGAGAAGCATTGCTTTTTTCCCCTGAAGAAACTATATATTTTATATCTAAACCATTAATTTGTTTGAAGGATCCATTTTTATTTTAAACACAAACTGAGTGTGGACTCAGTTCTAAGAATAACAATGTGTGCATTTCTGAAATGACCTCAAGATGTCCTCCTTGTTCTACTGATCATCTTGTAGTTTAGGATGCTATTTCTGGAGATAGATAAAAGTACATAAGAGTGTTGTGGGTGTGTATAGCTGCCTCAGAAAGTTAACTAAATTAACATTTGAGAATTCATGCTCCACATACTGTCATTTCATCATTATCTGTTAATGCATATTTAATCAAAGGTAAAAATCTCAAGAGAGCTTAATTGTATACACCTAGGAAATAGAACTTTGCAAATGGGATGTTGTCTACATAATAAATGAAAATTACTACTTGATGCTCTCAATCATATTCATACATGTTATGACTGAACCTAAATAACTGCCCTTAAACAAATACAATGTATGTTAAAAACACATAAAATAAAAACAGGAGCATGAACATTTGTTTGTACTGATCATTTGCATATGAGATCTCAAACAGATATCTTATATAATTCAGCATTCATGAGAAACATAAAATTGAATATGCATATTTCCTGTGTTTAAGGCCATCTTTACTTTCATTGAAGTGTGTTTATTTTGAATTTTGTAAATGTTTAGTTTACTCTTACCAAGAAATAATATTGATAACCATAATACAATTTCAACTATTACTTTCCTCATGTATATGAAGTGTGTTGTATGTTCATATGTGAAGTATGTATGTGCCTATTAAAATTTGTTTAAGACAACCAAAACCATTTTCAAAACACTTTCACCGGTCCCAATTCTTTAAAAAAAAACCCTGAAGTTTGTTATATGTTAATTCTATAGGATCTAAATCTAAAGACTCCTCAATAATAATTTCCCCAGATATAAGGGAAATAACTCCTTTAATGACTCCTGTACCAGCTGATCACATTAAGTATTTACTGCCTTTAATTTGGTCTATTGCTTATGGCATCTCTGGTCTGGCTTCTTCAAAGTGGCTTAAGCACCCACCATCAGTTCTGTACAGCTTATTTTATTTTGTGTTCTAATTATTTCATGAGTGTGTCACACAAAACTGGCCATTAATCCTTTTACTAGGGTACAGCCCCTTGCTCCTGTTCATGGGGGGAGGGGGAGGCAAAATTGACAGTGAAACAGTTTCTTCTTCAAAGTGACCTTAGTTTTGTTGTTTGTTCATTGGTGAGAAAAACGAAGAGTGATCAATGGCAAGCATCAGAAGGCAATGAAATAGGAGTTGGCTTTTCTATGTAGTCCTTCAAACTTTCCTACCTCCGTCTCCCCGCAGAAAAGAAGTTTCTGCGGCTTTTCACTGGACAGTGTCATGGAATTGGGCAGTCCTGATGCTGGAGAATGTTCAGGGACGTGATAAGGCTGGTGTCTGTGTTTATCTGAGAGTGGAATCAGAATACAAAAAGCGTAACTTCTACGTCTTCAATGATACTTACTGGAACACAGTTCTACAACTGTTTACTCAACAAGCCATTTGCAGTGGCATCAAAAGCTGTGATTGCTTCGAACTCTATGAAGACAGTGCATGAAGGCTGATCTAAATTTTGCTCAAGTGTCTAGGTTAAGCTTTCTACCAAGAGTATGGAAGACTTGTAAACACGTGAAGCTCTTCAACTTAGGAAATATTTTTAGGACTTCAGTAAAGTATAAAATCATTTAAAAATTATGTGTAAGTAAAGTATTTCTTCAGAGATTTCAACTGCAAGTAATATCCTCCAAGTGTGAGTGTTGTGCTTAAAATGTGTATTTTCCACTTGAGGCTATTCTTTCGAATATATAAAATAAATACTTAGAAAATAGAGCCACAGCAATTTATATTAATGTGAAAAAAAAACAAGCTAGGAGCAATTTTCTTTTGCAAATGGCATGGTGTGATCAAGGAAGTGGCAAACAGTGGCTCAGAGGCTGGTGGTTCCATGAGAATGTATGTCAAGTGAGAGGAGAGGCCTGTGCACTCAAGTGTGGAATTCTAGGTCTGATTTTTAGCTGAAAAAAAGAAATTTTTGTGGGGGCTACAAGATCATGTCTTTAGCCCATAGCTTATATTCACAGGGAATATGAAGATGGCTGTGCTGAGGCTATTCCTCACTATTACTAATTCTAAGATCTTTCCAGGAAAAACAAAAATAAAAAACAAGTAAAAAGTTCTTACTTTTAAAAAAGCCTAGTCCACTTTAGAGCTATCATACTGAGAGTCCTGTTACATTTTTTTTTTCTGGGCATAAGGAAATTTTTTTCCTGTTTATTTCTGGTGTCAGAATTCATTGGGAATAAATGATTCATTCAGTAACCTTAAAATTCAACACTCCATAATTTTGTACAGAAGTGACACATAAGGAGGTGTAGGAAAGAGATATGCATTTTAATATATTCTTGCAAGAGTTAAATTATGAGAAGTCATTGGCCAGAAAATGTCTTTGCAATGTAATTCCAAAAATGTAAGCTTCTGGGGTTGGGTAGATGTTTGAATGGTTGTAGTGTTTGCTCAGAAGCCTGAAAACCCCAGTTCATATCCCAAGCACACACACTGAAAACCTGCTGGGTAGGTGATACCAAGCAGCTGTATGCCCAGGCCTGGAGGCTAGAGACAGCTGGATCCCGGGAAACAGAGGGCCAGGCAGTGTAGCCAAAATGGCAGAGAGAATGATTCAAAATGGTAAAGCAGAGAAGTAACTAAGGAAGATATCCCTTACATTAATCTCTGGCTACCACACATGTCCTTACAAATGAGTGCACTCTTGTTCCCATGTGCGTGCACACACACACACACACACACACACACACACACACACACACACACGCACACCCAACACACACAAGAAAAATGTGCAAGCTTATGGTTGTAACTATAGCACATGATTGATAAAATTTTTGTATTCATTTTCTCCTATTCCCTCTATAATATTGAAATTTATTGTGTCTTAGAGCGAACTAGTATAGATCTTAATTTTAATTATTTTGTTCATCATAGAGATTTGTTATAAAATGCCACATTGGGTGATGATAACACTAAATAAGCAAGTGGTCATTTTCCCACTATGAAGTCCTTGAAACAGGCAACTTCAACAGACATAAGGATCAGTGACAACTAGTCTCGGGATTGTAACTTTTATTTTCTTGTACAAAGTTTACAAACTTGACTGATTTGATTCATCTGAGAGTTCTTCAAAGAGAAACATTCAAATTCAGGCTATTTAACTTCCTGTTTTAAGTGGACACACACACACACACACACACACACACACACACACACACACACACAATCTTACAACTTTGACCAGAAAGAACAACAGGCCCGTTTTACGTAAAAGCGGTACAATTAACTTAAATTTTTAACTTTAGAAAAAAATTACATCTATCATCTTCAGATACAATTCTTCCTGCTAAGAGGAATAACTGAAGATGAAAGCATTAATTGAAAATGAATAAATGTGTGAAAATAAAAATTTTTAAAAAGCAAGCTGTTCTGATTCAAAGAGCATATATCCTATACTATTAATTATAAAATATTTTATAACTGATATTTGAGACATAGACATTATTTTCACTGCATCTGTTTCTATAGTCAAATTTTGGACCATGGTCACACGTAATATATGCGTTTTCCAGATGGGAGCAGAGCCTTTGGCAAATTCAGTCTCTGGATGCTATATCACACCCAGCCAGCGATCTAGCCAGCATCTGGGCTTGCTCTTGCTGGCACATGCTCTTCTTTCTTCAGAGAATCAATACCTTGCCAGTGAGAAGAATGACAACTTCAGTTTATCTTCCTTCTTTTATTTATTCCATGATCAAAACAAAACTGTATAATGTGCCCTCCACGATGCTGCACGGCACAGTAAGTTCAGCTGAACTCATTCACAACACTGAAGTTATTGTGCCAAAGTAAACATACTCAGACATCATGGAAATTTTGTTCCTATAATGCATATAAACAAATACTGCTCCATCATTAAAGTGCACATTAGGGAATAAAGTATTGTAATTAATCACAAATGTCACTGTCCCATTATCCCCTCACTAGGACATCAGATATTGTTTTACTGTTAAGAGAAGTGGTTCTCAACCTTCCTAATGCTGCCACCCTTTAATACAGTTCCTCATGTTGTGGTGACCCCAACCATAAAATTATTTCCGTTGCTACTTCATAACTGTAATTTTGATACTGTTATGAGTCATAGTGTAAATATCTGTTTTCTGATGGTCTTCAGGGACCCCTGTAAAAAGGGTCATTTGACCCCCTAGGTTGAGAAACACTGATTTAGATAATATTTTTCTGTTTTTAGCTACTTATCAATCAGCGTTTAAAACTAGTGATCAGAGGCACCATAAAACACAAGCCACATCTATAAAAAATGAGTCTCATTCACTCTGTCTGGAGTGCCACAGTGAGTCTTGAGGATCTAAGTGTCTCTGAACTTACAAGACCAGGCAAGCTGAATGGACTCCCAGTGCAAAACAGCGCATGTGGGCCAGTGAGATGACAGTGGGTGAGAACACTTGCTATGACCCTAAAGACGCGAGTTTAACCCTTAGGATCAAAATGGCCTATCCTTTGACCTCCACACCCATACCATTGTGTTAATGCATCCTCACATGGTTCCTCCACACAAGCAAGCAAAAAAACAAGCTAACTAAATGTGCTTCCGTGGCTTACATATGTTCCCCATTTTCCTATACTAAAAGTGGGATATCTAATATGCCTATATATTCTTGAAAAGGGAAACTTACTTAATTAAATAAAATTTCTCTTCTGTAGGAAGCTAATCAGATCCAAAGAACCTGGCATCCTGTCCAAGAAACAAATATAGTCTTACGTTTTGTGGGTTTTTGTTGTTGTTTTTAGGTTGTATCCAGGTGTGGTCACTCACTCTTGTAATCCCAATATTTCAGAGGCTAAAGAATCTTGCAAATTTTTTTTACCAGCTTGTGCTATGATAACCTCCTAAAAATTAAATTACAGGTTACATTAACCTTAAGTGATTTTTCATGCATCCTATGTAAAGGGGGAAGATAAGTCTGGCACAGTCCATCTGCCTATTCCCACTGGCTAACTCAGGCTGAAAGCAGTGTATCCTCAGTGTTCTTAGGCTAAGAACATGAGGTGAAAGCAAATAATTCAGATGTTTTATCTGTTCACATTGTAATAGCCGTTGTAGATTACAACTAGGATATTTTGCTGTACACAGTAAGTTATAAAATTGGAAAATGGACATTGACATGTTTTACAAAGGAATTTCTATTTCCATTTAATTACTTATTTTCATTGTATCCATTACTTAAAGATAGGGATAGGAAAATGAGGATGCAAATGACTGAAAGCTAAAAACAGTTGATATTTTTGTCATAATTAGCAAGAAAGAAAATACTGAACTTTCTCCATGGCCATCTGGTGTCTGTTTTGAATTAGAGTTGACTTTGCCAATTAATCATCCAGAGTTTCCTACACCTGGGATGCCTCCTCCTAAACAGTAGTAGGGTTGTTAGCTGTGTCAAGAGACTCTGATAATGTTGAAATCATTTATTGAGTCATCCTCTTTAAGGCTACCAAAGACTTTTCCCACTATGTGTTCTGATATGGTTGCCAAATCTTGACCATCCATGGGGCTTTTGTCTTACATTCTGATTCTTGACTTTCATCCCCAAGCTTTCCTGCAGCAGCTAGAAATCCCAAATGAAGTCTTGTCAATCTTAAAGGACAAATGTACCATGAAGTGCACCTGACTCACTTTCACATATAGGGGACAATGGTCCAATACCTGTGCCATGTGACTTGGATGAGGTATCCTATCTGTGATGCCATGTTGTAAGATATCAATTGGATTTCTCAGCAGGTATAAATGTGCAGGTTTCTTCTACAATGACCTACTGTTTCTCATCTGGACTCACAGTCAGATTAAATGTCTTATAAGAAGTCTTATAAAGTGACTTCTTTTTTTTTTTTTTTTTTTTTTTTTTTTTTTTTTTCGAGACAGGGTTTCTTTGTGTAGCTTTGCGCCTTTCCTGGAACTCACTTGGTAGACCAGGCTGGCCTCGAACTCACAGAGATCCGCCTGCCTCTGCCTCCTGAGTGCTGGGATTAAAGGTGTGCGCCACCACCGCCCGGCTCATAAAGTGACTTCTTAAGCAAAAAAAGTAAATTTTGTACATAAAGCATGCTTTGGTGGATTTCTCTTCATGTCCACCATGGATGTCCCTTTAATGAGACTCTGAAAAATAATTTCTACTGTTTCTTTCACCAGATAGCAAAATATTCATTCACAATACTTGTTTTAAAAAATGCACAGAACTTTTAAAAAGGTCAAAATTGGCCAAAGCAATTACAGTTAAGAAATGTGTGGCATATATATTTTGGAATTTCATGTAGTTATTATAATTATTACAAATATTTTAAAGTTAATTTTCACACAAGTGAAAGAATTTCCATGTTCAAGAATTTTAAATCATTCTCTAGGGTGTTCTTTTAATTCTACTACTACCTGTTACATTAAGTTTCACCCATTCTTTTACTTAGTAGTGTTGGTGGGGGACAGCAGAGATGACAGGAAGGCATTCATTTGAATTTATTTCTCTCCACATTTACTTAGACCAGTGGTTCTCAACCTGTGGGTCGAGATGTCAGGGGGGGATGTCACATATTAGATATCTTGCACATCAGATTTACATTATTATTCATAATAGTAGCTAGTGGTGATGTAGCAACAAAGTAATTTTATGGTTGGGGGTCACCACAACATGAGGGACTGCATTAAAGGGTTGCAGCATTAGGAAAGTTGAGAATCACTGACCTAGGCAAACTCATCACCTATATTTTTAATGTTCCTTTTAGAGTTTTACTTAGATTTTAAAAAATTGTAGTGTGTGAATATTTGCTCCCATGTATATATATATATATGTGCCTGTCTTAGGGTTTTATTGCTGTGAAGAGACACCATGACTACAGCAACTGTTATAAAGGAGAACATTTTATTAGGGCTGGCTTACAGTTTAGAGGTTTAGTCCACTGTCATGGCAGGAAGCATGGCAGCACAGAGGCAGACATGGTGCTGGAGAAGGAGCTGAGAGTGTATATATCTTTATCTGCAGGCAGCAGAAAATGAACTGACTTGAGCTTCTGAGATCTCAAAGCCCACCCCTTAGTGACACACTTCTTCCAACAAAGTCATACCACCTACTCCAACAAGGACACACTTCTTAATAGTACCACTACCTATGGACCATGTTTTCAAGCACATGCTTGTATGGGGGCCATTCCTAGTCCAACCACCATAGCCACATGAATGCCTGGTGCTTGCAGAGGTCAGATGAGGGCACAGGTGTAGATGAATTTGCTAAATGGTCTTATTAAATGAGAAACACAGAGCCAGATATAGGGGTGAAAACCTGAGAGATCAGGGAAATAGGGAAAGCCACAGCTAATCTCACCTTACCAATTTCACAGCTTCCAAAGGGCAAGCTACTTCCTGTCTACCCACGCCTGTATGTCTTGCGGTTCTGCCATCTGATTTGCTCTCTCTGTCCAGCTCTGTCACTTCCTGTCTGTCTGTACAGACCTCCAGACCTCCACAGTTAACTAGTGTTGGAATTTCAGGCATGTGCTACCATGCCTGGCTCTGTTCCCAGTGTGACCTTGAACTCATAGAGATCCGGACAGATCCCTGCCTGCCAAGTGATAAGATTAAAGGTGTGTGTTACCATTGTCTTTTATATAGTGGCTGGCTTTTTCCTCTGATCTCCAGGCAAATTTTATTGGGAGACACAGTATATTGGGGGACACAATACATCACCTCATGTCTCCTGTCCCACTGAACACCTGGAGCCATCAGCCCACCACCTGTTCAGCTGCCTTAGAAGGAGGGCACTGTACCTTTTCCAGATTGCAAAGCCACTTCAGTGATGGTACCATATTTTCCTGTCCTCACAGGACACCTGTTGCCAAAGCTGCAACCACACTTGTCTTGGCAAAGATCGGCAGTCCTTTTTCTTTTCTTTTTCTTTTTTTTTTTCCTGCTTGTCCATTTTGGACAGCATACTGTCAGCAGTTGATTTGAGAGCACTTTCTTGCCCAGTGGCTAACTTTTGACACAGTGAAAGTTAACTCCATGTGGAGGTTTTTCAATGCCCATATCTTCTCTGAAGTAGATCGGTGCTGCCAGTTGCAGACATGTCTCATAGTCATTAAAAAAAGAAAAAAAAAACTATGTTATTAAAACATCTTAAATGCCATATTCTATAGATCTGTGAATGGTTTGAAGATGACCTGTCTATTTAAAATGTGTCTCTGCCTGACCTTGAAAACAAACCTAATACGACTACAAATTCGATTGTAATGACTACTAACTTTCATTTCTTTATATCCTAATAGTTGGTAATAGTAACATTCAAGGATTGGCAAGATGCATTACATTGTTAAATGAACTGTATAGGTATAATACCTTGAACAAGATTAGAAGTATACGTACATACAGTATTTTCTAACAAAATCAATCTCAAATTTGTATCAATATACATAATTTGTATACAATATATAAAAGTCCAATCCAATGTAAAATATTTAAAACTAGTAGTTTCTTTATAAAAGTAGATTCAATAATCTACCATTTTATTTTATTGTATCTATATAAATTAATCTCAAATTTGTAGCAAATTATATACATAATTTGTATACAATATACAAAAATCCAATCCAATGTAAAATATTTAAAAGTAATAGTTGTCTTTTAAAAGTATGCTCAATAATCTACCTTTTATCTATATCATATCCATATTGTTCTTTTTTCTTTTCAGAGTAGATTCAATAATATACCTCTTATTTATATCCTCTTTTTTTTAAAACAAGAACCTTAAATCTAACCTCCTTTGTTTAGCCTTTTTCCTAACCATTAACAATAACAACTTGTAACCAACCATCCTAAACAATGACAATTATCCAAAAACCCATTGAAAGACCAAAAACCACCCAACCCTCCTCTTGGGAATGTGGGTGTCATGTTTTTAAAATTAATTCCTGATGTTTGGAGGTGAAGACACCTTTAGGGGATCCTGAAAAGAAAAAAATTGTGTTAATTGCCAAGTCCTGGCAGAGAAAGCTGTATCATTTGTTGTTCAGCCACTGTATAATTCAAAAGTGCAAGGCTTGTTTCAAGTCCTCACTCAAATTGTCTGTGAGGCTGGATCATCTCAGCTAGCCATCTCAAAATTGTCCTGAGCAGTTTGTAGTTCAAAGCTGATCTTTCAGTAATGTTTGTCAGCTTAGTGGTATTATTATTGTCCATGTGGAATCATCATTGTGGGGCCCCATCATCTTTTTGGAGACTTCAAATTTGCTGTTAGGCATAATCGTGATTCCTTGCAGAAAACTGATAGAGACTCAAACACAAAAACATATATAAGCAGCTAAAAGAAGCCCTTTTTCTAGAATTAGTACTGTATATGACCATTAATAGCATAACAAAAGTTAAAATATATATATTAATCTTATAAATTTTGATATAAAATTCATACCTTAAGAAAGGTTTAAAGAATCATGTATTGTGTCTCCCAATATACTGTATCTCCCAATAAAATTTGCCTAGAGATCAGAGGAAAAAGCCAGCCACTATATAAAAGACAATGGTTCACATGCCTTTAATTCTATTACTTGGTAGACAGGGATCTGTCTGGATCTCTAT